>NW_016158563.1:30886-123879 GCF_001687245.7 Rhagoletis zephyria | reverse complement strand
ACCCCTGTTACGTATGTTTACTTGCTCTGTAAAGGCAACCACTTCTGCCTGAGCACCCTGATGGAGAATGTATGGCAGAAGACCCCACCACCAACCTACCCTTCCATCCGACTGCGACCTATCCGTGAAAATCTTGACTGCTTCATCCCTCGAGGCACCTTACCCTGCTCAATAATTTCTTGACGTAAAGTTGCTTGGAGCCATTACAGAGATGCAGTGATCCGTGTCTTCAGAGAAAAAAGCGAAAACATCAATAGTTTTGGAGCTAGTCATCCAGTTTCTCTGCGCTTGATTGAAATCCTTGAAGCGGAAGTTTTGCGGCAATGCTAACAGCGCTCTAACTGGTACAGCCGAAATTCCACCAGCGACGAACTCCGTAACGCATAATACACTTAACTAAGGTGTTATAGAGCCAGGAAATTACTTTGGACGAGAAAGTGCATCTCTTATTAATTACTCTCTGCAACAACATATATACTGCAGTGACAGCTCACTATCTAGAATCAGGTCCAAGCACTTGACGCTGTCAGAGAGCTGCAGGCGAACAACTCCATTTAGGAATCAGATTTTGGTAACCTTGGTTCAGAGCTACAGAGAGATAGCTTCTCTTCTCCAGTTCTTTTAGCGAGTCATATACAGAGTACTGAGAGGGGAGATTTCCCTGCCGATTGCCTCTACGATGCCAGCTAAGTCACGACAGTGCAATTTTCAGATTAGCCTTATGAGATTGGTTTAAGCCCCGAGCCTATTTAGTGACTTAACTCTCGCCGCCGGGTGGATGTTTTCAAAAGGCCTGGCGATGTCGAGTAAGGACCCTACTGCAAAGTCGACTTCGATGAAACGGTGGAATACCTTTTATGCTCCACAACGCCGTCCCTAAGAGCAGGCATGCCACTTTTTTGTAAGTGCGGTAATGTTCCATGATCGATTTACTATGATATAGGAAGAAAACGTTTGGCCGAGCTTCTCCTTCTTGGCTTCTTGACAATTCTACATCGTCTCCGAAAGGAAAATAATTTTTTACGAGAAGCGCTTTCATAGCAGAAGAACGCTCGGAGGTTTGCTGTCGCCTGTCAATAGGTGATGAGTATTTAAAGAAATTGTTTAGGGCGGTGCCCGAACCAAAGACCAGACCTGAGTCTTATCGCGTGTTTAGCACGCAGCTCTAACCTCTAGGCTATGGCCGAGTTAATGTTGATTAGACAGTCTGCAGTGCCAACACTATCCCAGGGGCCTTACCGACATATTCTCTTTAGGAGCTCTTGCACGCATTAAATAGGATGAGGCAAACAATTCAGATAGTGGGATGTGCGTGCGCGACAGAGCGAAATGTGCATTCGCGTTAAGTTTAATATTTGCCAAAGAGGAAATAGCTCATTGCGACCGCAACGATACCACTAATGATTGCAACAGCATTAAATCGCAAACAACAACAATAACAATTCTAATGACAGACAACCACCAGAACCACAAGTCAGTCAAACAGACTAAATTACAAATTGCAATCGTTGTAATAGAATCTTAAATGCCATTAAGTGGAATTGTGGCAAAGTGTTGTGTTGCTGTTGTGTTGTTGTATTGCATTGTATTGCATTTGGTTGTGGGCTTGCAACTTGCAAGTAACAATCAACTTCTTGCTGTTGTTTGTTGTTGATTGTTTGCTGTCATTATTGTTGTTTTCGGTTTGCTTGTTGTTCTTGTTGTTGTTGTTGATAATGCCGTTTGTTGATTCATTACGCGTAAATATTTGTGTTATCAAGTAAGGCGTCGCGAAGGCGTCTCAACGCTGTGGAATGCTTTGTGGGCAATTGTTGCAATACAAAGCACGGCATTGTTGAACGCATGCCACAGGCAACATCAACCACAATGCGCACATACAACGCACTGGCAAACAATATGTAACAGAGCAGAGCGCAAGGCGAACAGCCAGCAGATGAAATAATAAACGCATTGTTAACGGTGCATTGGGGCGGCAGCGGCCACAAATGAGAAAATTACGAGGAAAGCGACGAGAAATGCGAGAAAGATGCTGCTGTCGGCTTTCGGCTGCCACAGCCGCTGCTTAACCCATTTTAAATTGAACACTTTTTTCCTCAAACACACATTTGCCCCGCTTGCAACGTGCCTCGCTTCATTGCAACCGCCGTTGTCTCTTTTGTTTTGCTTTTATTTGCACTTAAAAAAAATTATTTTCGCTTGCGTAAATCACAACTTGCAACACAACGGTGCGATGCAGCAGCGAGCGCAGCTGTCGGCCTAACAGCCAGTCAGCCCCAGTCAAGCAGTCAATTTGCAACAGAGTTCAGCGGCAGTTCGCTGCAGTTCGTCGCAGTTGATGCGTTGCAAGTCACTTTTCAAATCAATTAAACGCATTGCGAGTGGCAAAAATAACAGCGCGGCAGCAAAGCTATAGCGCAATAGCCGCGAACCGTTGAAGCGGTGATAGTCGGTCAGCGGACAATCCGAGCGAAGTCGCAAAAGTGTGGCAGCAACGCAGACGAATCTCAGTGAGGTGCAGAGCGCGAGGGCGCGCGCGCGCGGAGCATTAACGCACACACACATGCGAGCGTTTATACAACGAATGGTTGCAGTGGCTGTTAGTGCGCTCGCTCGCCAAGCGTTGGGTTGGTGGGCTCTTTGGTTGCATTCGCAGTTGCGGCAACGAAATGAATCACAGCGCACATTGTTTGTGCCGGCTAAGCGGAGCTTATCATTAATCAAATTAGCTGCGCCAACACAACTAAGCAAGAACTTCACTCGAGCAGCTGTAGAAAAGCAACAAAGTCAATAAACCTCAGTGTGGCAGATAAAGTGATGCATTGTAGAGGAAAGCGTCATTACTGTTAAAGAAGCACTTGTTGACTGTGCAGTTGAAAAAGTAATCGGATAAGAAGTAATTTGAAAAAATAAAAATAAAAAAATAAACAGTTGAAAAACTAACAGTTCAAAGCAACAATTATGTACATACATGTGCAATTATTACGTAATTTAAGTGAATTGCAACACTTGTGCAGAGAGCAGTGAAACGTGTATTCTTAAGCGGATTGGTGGCACTTGCAGATTAGACCAAATTAAGTGATCGAAGCGCCAATTGAACGGCAAGTGAACGGTAGATGTCATATTTTTCATGGATTTTATATGTATACACATGTAGGTATGTATGCGAAAATAACAATATCGATAGTAAAATGTAGCAATATCGATAAATAAACATGCTTGTACCTATATTAGGGTGGCCCTCCAAATATTATACATCTAAATATTCTATGTGACACGCACCCCAGTAGATACCACATAATTGTGTTTGCAAATCTGATAACATGACATATTATGACAACGTATATATATAAATTCATAATGCGTAATAGCTGGTCAAAATCAAAACTTTGATGATTTTTTGCGATAAAAATAAATAAATTTTACAAATTGTTCCTCCCTAATATTTTTAAATTTTGAAATTTTCGTGGATGTCTTTATTTTATAGGGTGCCCCATGATGTTGACGTTTTTAAGGGCCACCCTAATGTATGTATATCGATAACAACGTTGGTAAACATACATGTATGTATGTGTATCGATTATATCGGTATGGTGAATATTTGCGAATATCAGTTTAATTTGGTGTAAATCATGCTTTCAAATATAGTTTTAAAAAAATATATACAGTATCAGTCATATCAATTTTCAATTGAAACAGAGTTCATTCTCTAACAAACCCATATAATAAACCCAAGTTTAAAACTTTGTAGAAAACTACAAAAAAATGCAACCAATTTTCACCAAAATTTCAAAATTTTAGTACACAATTTTATAGCCCATTCAATTTTAGTCAGATAGTAGTGTGCAAGTTTCAAGTTCTTTGGTCCCGGTTTAAAATTCATCATCAATATTAAGTGACTGTCACTCTTGTTTCGTAATTTCAATATCATTGTCCATATTGTTTTTGTCATTGATTTTGATCATTTTTATCGGCATGGTTTTCACTTCCAGCCTAACGGATATTAAAAATGGATATAGTTTTACTAAAACTATCAAACTTTTGATCGAGTATTGCAATTACTTTTTAATTAGGGGCCGTAAAGTTTGTGATCATTATAAAAGAAATCTTAATTTAAATATGAAATAGGACTTTAATTTTTTTCGATAAAATTCAATCAAAATTTTTTGGTATTTTTCCGATAAAGAAGTCATTATTTTGCGAGTTAATTTCCTGGATAATAATGTACTCAAAACCATGATAAAAACATAGCAAGGTATAACCGTTCTCTCAATTTGTCGGCCATGATTTTTTTTTGAAGTTTGCCAACATTTTAAAATCATATAAAAGTGAAAATAAAAAATTGAAATTGTACGAAATTGTTGTTGCTTGAGATTGAAAATGAAAATGTGTGTGTGAGTTTGTGAGTAAATTTAAAAATTAAATTGTTTGGAAACGTCAAGAATTTTAAAAGTGACTCTCAGCGGTTCTACCTTACTATATTTTTATCATGCTCAAAGCGGTCATATTTCGAAAATTTTATCCAATTGCAACGTTTAAAAATTATCACAAAAAATTACGATTCTTTTTTTATCGAAAAAGTGAAAATTTAGTCAGACTTAGCAGCAAGTTGGCAACACCTACCTCATACGAAGCATTGGAATCAAGTTCCTTGAGAGAAAACCACCTTTTAATTTCTTGGCTCTACAATCGCTCGTCTATTTGAACCGTGTTTAATTTCCTCTATCCTTTGAAAAGTTTCACAAGTTGTTCATACCAAGTGCTGGCAGGATTTTAGGTAGCCTTATTGCTGCCTCGTTTTGATCGAATGAGGCGACGTGATCTTCATTCACATATGGGTATTGATTCGGGCTTTTCTTCATTAATGATACCAACGGTGTTGCTCATTCAGAAGCGTTGAGATACCCTCATGACGTCTGCCGCCACTTTTCTATTCCCGTTCTTGCAGCATCTATTGCCGATCAGGAAAATATTTACCTGCTGCCTTAGTCCTTCATGCCCAAGTGCATCTTAAGCTGCCTTTACACCGTTGGATTCTCTAGTCGAAGTAGACTTGCGTTCAACTGTTGCCAGCCAACGGCGAACTGAGGCAATCTTGAAATAAGTTTGTTTATTCGATTGCTAAAATTTTGACTTTTATTGTTAGGAAAGCATTTTATTAAATATGCCTAATCTACGCCTTAATTTTTTTTTTTGTGCTACTCATATTTGAAAAAAAAATGGACTTGATATAGCGACACATTTTCGACTCATGTAAATGCTTTGGTTAGAAAATTTTTCAGTCAACAGCAGTCGACCCATGTAAACACAGCTTTGAGCTCTTCACATTCACGCTATTCTCCCGCCATCGCATTGTTTATTTCTGGGCATTTCTGGGTGGTCGCTACTAGAAAATGATCCCCGAAGCATAATTGAGGATCGAGTAAGAAATTTCACGGCTTCTCGTTGTAGAATTCGGATAGAGGTACACCTTGGCATACCTGAACTGCTACTCGTACTCATAGAAACATTTCAAATACGGCATAGTACTATATATACATAAGAAGATACTTAGGAAATGATTTTAGACACACTTGCCTTTAACCCCTTGAGAGTCGCTGTTGCTCATAAATAATAAAAAGCAATGATCGCTGCTTAGTTAATTGTACTGATGCGCCAAAATTAATCCGCTACTCTTTAAAATGAAAGTGATCAACTGACATTTATGGGCCTCTCAAACATCATCATCGTCTACTACTTAGTTCAATATACCCATATGCCAGAGTTGCGCAAATTTCACAAATACCTGCTAACAACAAACACACATAGTACAACATAAGTGTGATTTAGTCACTTGAAGTGCGTCAGGCGCCGTGATTATGCGACAAACTTTCGAAATCGATAGTAACTTTCAAAAAAGAAGTAAAAACTTAAAGCCTGAAAAACATTGCCATGCACTCTATTTCCACGCTTCGCAGGTGGTTTAAAGAAGGTAAATAGTTGAGTGCAGTGACTTCACTGAGTTGAGATGATATTTCTGCATTGGTTACTTTAAATCCAAACTGAATATGCGCACACTTAGACTTGTTGAAAGTTTTCTACCTGTGGGGTTTTTTCTTTCTTTTTGTTTGATAAATTAAGTTACAAGGCCCCTATACTTTGTAGCAGCTTACTTTGTTTTACGGTTGTGATTACGATAAATATTTACATTTCACTTCACTACATGGATTGTCACACCTTTTTGCTTACTCAAAAGCGCATGAGTTTGCATTGCGAGGCAAACAAAGCAATGGCAGAAGAATTTATCGCATTCTTAGTTTCGTTCAACGCAGGCTAGATATGCATACATACAGCCAACTTCATCGCTATTCAATTGAAAGTATTTTGTATGTCTTTACACAAGCAGTGCAATGATATGATCTTGTTTAAATTCTCATATGCACTCTTCATAGTACGTCGCATCACGTCACGATTATGAAATCACTAGCATTTGACGCTTTAAATAACATCACATCAGGCTGACAGCAAATCACATCAAATCAGAATATATGAGGTATATCACAACGCATATCATTAAGTCACATCAAATGGACATCAGATCACATAAAATCGTGTCAAATCGCAACACATGTACCACTTTGTGCCCAAATTTCTGAAGTTGATCTTCTGTTTGAATATCTGATAGCTTGCAATTATATCCGACTATTAATTTATTTCAATGGGGCTGTTCAGGATCTGGTGCACATGCTTTTGCCTTTGCATATTCGTTGCATTTGTAAATTCACAACATAAAATGCACACGGTTGCCATGGCAGCAAGCATTAAATTTGCAAATGCAATTCCAACTGCAAATCCAAGATCAATTCCACAACATGCTGAAAACAGCCCTAATTGCTTTTGGTAAATGCCTTCACGGTGGTTTGCTGATAAATGTTGGCGCATTATTCCTGCTCTACGAAAACATTTTTCCAACTTTTTTCCAACCTTTGAGAAATTCTTGATTCTCAAGTGGATATACAACAATTTTTCTCTAACATTTTTCCCAAGGTTTTACTAAAAGTTGAATAAAGTTTGAATTCAAATTGATATCCCAGCTTTTCTCAAGTGGAGAACTCAAATTATTCTACCAACAAAAAATGTGCCCTTTTGTTAGAGAATGCGTTAGTTCTCCAATTGAGGTACACTTGAAAATCAGCATTGGACCTTAGAATTTGTATTGGATCTCCACTTGATCTCCAACCCAAATGTTTATTGGGCCACATTTTCAGTAGAAAAGTTTAGTAGAAATTATCGCGCATAACAAATCAGTGGAAAAAGATATTACGCATCAAAATAGAAAAAAAAAGTAATAAGATATCTCAGTACTTCTTTTGAAAATGACATGCTTCTTATTAATAAAATCATCCGGCCGGAAATAAATCTCGATTTGCACTGTCGCTGGTTAGATTTTGCTTCCCTCTGTCTAGCGCCCGACAAGGAGAATCTCACCAACTGCAGAAATAAAAATCTGTAATGATTTCTTGTATGTCACAGCCAATCTAATCTCTGATACAGAAAGTTTAGCTTCGGTGAAAATACCCAGTGCGCTGATAGTTTATTATTGTATGGCTGTCACTTACTGGAGCTTGTCAAGGAAACCCTTGTCAGTAACAGCATTGGTTACTCCAGGTAGGATACAGCCAGTCCAGGCGCTGCGAAAAAGTATATCAATTAAGGAAATCTTCTCAACACCAAAAGGGATTAGGTCAAACTATTATTCTTGAACTTAAGATATTGTGCGGTAGTGCTGGTCCAGGCACTACGAGAGATAACCGTTATTAAGAGAATCTGTTTAACGCCAAAAGTGATTATCTCTGATTAATTTTTTGTATGCTAGGGTTTATTCAGATTTTATTGGGTGAGAACACTGTTCAGAAAATCTATTAATCACCGGGATAGATTAACTGTAGAAGGTATTTGCATGCCAGAACCGTTTTTGGAACTGTCGAGAAAATGTCAGTTACGAAAATCTTGTCAGGCTCTAGATGGAATTAGGGCTTTGTCCAGAGAATTTCCGGCCGGACAATAGGGAGTTCTTTTGCTTCTTATTAGTTACCTAATCAAAAGCTACAAAATGAAGAAAAAAGCTGACAACTCTGCCAATTTGGCTATGGAGGTTATCATACAGACACGAATCTATTTAATAATATGAATTACGAGTCATTTGCAATTAAGAAGCACTTTTTTTTAAATAGCTTAAAAAATTAATAAAATAAAATAATAATAAGAATTTTTATGTAACTTTTTTTTTTTATAAAAGCAAATCGTTACCTAAAGGTGAAAAGGTGCCAAGTCCATTTTTTTAATTGTTCAAAATTGTTCAAGCGAGACGAAAAATGGATGTAGTTTCTGCATTCTGCATCAAAAACAAGTTTGAAAAAAAGTGGACTTGGCACTTTTTCGCCTCTAGGTAGCGAAATCGATTTTTTCTATGAAAAGGATTTTTTACGCAAGCAAGTAGATTTCCCCTTCGATATTAAATTTTAAAAGCTATTATTAGTAAATTTTATTCAAACTTTCACATAAAAACAATAAGGAATCTGTATAGACTCTTCTTCGATATTTCGTCTTGGTATTTTAACCCTTGGCCTAGAAACTTCATAGAGACAATCTTCTAATTTCTATAGGTCATATTTTTCTATGTGCATTTGTCATTAGACTATACCAGAAAAAAGTTCGCCGTACATCATCTAATCGAAATTATTTTCCAAGAAAATTTAAAACAATTTTTTTTGCCGAACGTAAGGGTTGTTTTTTAAATTTTTCATCATATCTTCAGCATATACAATCGGATCTTAAAATATGATATATCGATGTGCTTGTCTATGGGATACATTTTTTTTGTTCCAAAGTTCATGTGCCCAAGTACCCTGTTTTAGTACCTACATACCCAACAGATATTAGTTCTTAACGTACTACCCTAATACCAGCAAATTAAAGCCCACCAAAAATCATTAAACTGGAAGTATTTCGATTATTCCAGTAGAATTATTTAAACAAAATATTTTAGTAGCCCCCATGTTCACAAAAAATAAATCAAATTTTCGAAATTACCTTGCGAAAACTCCTTAGACCCGGGAGTGTACGACGAATAAGTTTTTTTTCTTGTAAGGTGGAGTGCAATGTGGTAAAGCCGTTGCTCTGGGTACGCAGTTAGAGTGGCACGGCTTTACTCAACCCCAACTCTTGCGACCTCGTTTGCGCACTCTGGGCAAAGTGAACAACTCATGTGCGAGATGCGGTAACCAATCCGAGTGGAGCCTTGAGTCAATTGAAAAAGTTTTTTGGTCTCGGTCCATAATAGACAAACGGTTGTAGTGCCAAATAAGAAGAAGAAGAAGAAGAAGGTGGTACGGTCTAATGTCCGGTCACATTTCATTGCCCCTCTATTAGAGGCAAGTAGTTTCGTGTTATTTGCGCTCAAGGCACACTTTCGTGCGCTTTACATCATAGAGTGATATATAAATTGCTGTACGTATAGATATTTAAATAATCCATGCAATTTGAATTTCAAGAGCGGCAAATTACAAACACGAAAAACATACTTTTATGACCCCATCACCACGGTCAATAGCTTCCTAGCAAAATCGAGTATTTCAAAGTGTTAAACAAATTAGAATTTACGTCTATTTAAAATGTACTATGAAACGGTTTTTCGCATCTTTTCTGCGAGTAAATGCGCAAGTTCGCACGCACCAACAAAGTTATTATAATTTTGCTTGCAGTTGCCCAAAGCGATCTGCTACTGCTGCGACTGCTGTTGCATGGCTGTTATTTAGTTGCGCATACTGCATTTACCTGCCGCTAATCCTACTGATAAATGGTTTCCGCATCTGTTGGAGATGATCTCCAATGCTGTTTGCTGCTTGTTGCTCATGCGTCCACTTCTTGCGCTGCTGCTGCTGCTGTGGTACGCCAAAGTGAGCTTGCCGCCGCTTATTCCGTAACTATTTTAAATTTAACAACTAATTTTCTCGACGTCCAGTGTTATTCACACTTTTATCACTTTGTTATGGCATGCGCACATTCTTTTCCAGCTGTACCTATATACATCAGCCTACAGCAGCTGGAACATTTCCGCACCTGGGTTGCCACGGCTGCGCATTTATATTTATGTATTTTGTAATCTTTTTTGTTTTGTTAATTTTTTAGCTCGCAAAGGTAAGATTTTACCAGCGTATCTTGTAGATACTCGTGCATTTGTTCGACAGATTCTGCACATATGTATGCATGGACGCAAAACCCTGAATAGCTGCCTGCGTGCATCCATGTGTTTGGACTAACTACTGTCACCATCGCAGCCAACATCACATTCAGTGAGAACTAATAATGCCTGTTACGCTTACGGCCTCCAGTGAATCCTCTTTCGCTGCTGCTTATTTTCTTCTATCTCCTCTGCGTCTTCACCATTTTTTCTATCCATTTTTTTTTGCTGCAGTCGTCAACCTTGTTGCGACACGTCTAATTGCAAGTCAAATAGACCCGTCGAGTTGTCATTGCGATAAGCGACTATGCTCAGCGCCGACTATGTTGTTGTTGTCGCTTTTGCACTATATACGCTGGCCTATCTTTGCTCTGGTATGTCGAGGTAGCATTTGTGCAAATTTGCAGGTTTCGCGCGCCCGCTACTCGGCTACTTCTCAGCAATTCATCAGTGGTTAGCTGATTTTCCACACTTGCCGTTTGATTTGTTTCTTTTTTACGTTTTTTATTATCTTCTAAATCTAGATAGGTATGATTCTGTTGTTGTTTTATTCCCGCTCTCAACTATTAGTTGTAATTTTGCGCGTTAGCTTGTTGACAAAAGATCAACGACACATCAAGTAACATTTCCTTGCCGCGTTCCGTTCTAAGTGTTTGCTTCAGTTATTCCGTCACGCCTCAACTTCTGTTACTTTTTGCTCTTGACAGGTTATGTGACTACGCACAACAGTACATTGATGTAGTTCTTACGGGGTTCAAATACCTTTTTTCTCTCAATATTTGCAAGTCTCTTGAACTAGATATAAATTTGGGCGTCGGAGTCTTATCGTGAACAGCCAGCTGTGCTTCCATTAGAATCTAACCTTCATTCTTTCTTCTTCTTCCTGAGAGGCCTACATCTTTAGTTACTCTATCTCGAATATTGTTACAGCGATTCCTTATTCCTTGTGCCTTGTGGGTTTTGCGAACAACACTTGGTTTAAGAAAAATAATTTTATCTTCGTCATATCCCTGAAAACCTTTAAAAATAATAGGTTTATTTTCTTGAACCTCGAAGAAATGAAAAATCTGAAAGTATTAAGTGGCAAAGTTTTTAAAATAAATGTTGAGTTTGAGCAGGGATGTCTCTAGCGCCACCTGGGGCGTTGAGTAAATCATCCCCGTTGCACATGGTCGGGGTTGTCGTTGCACCTTTTGCAGTTTGAGTAGATGGGATTTGGTGTCAACCATCTGCCACCATACCAACGCGCCATAGGTGAGAATAGGTTTAACTATCGGCGTATAAATCCAGACTTTCCCAATATTTTTCTCCGCTTTTCGGCTTTCCTTTTCCCCGGAAAGTTTAGAGCCGAGAATAGCCTACAAAAAATGTGCCTCTTTTGACCATTGAGGGACGGTGTTCGAAATTTGTCTTCCTTATATCACTTGGTGAAAATAATTACCTCGGTTTTGGTGAGATTAACCACTAAACCGTTTGTTTCTTACCACCCTTCCAGAACTCTAATTTCAGATTCCGGAAAATCGCTGACCGGCGAGAGGATTTTCTCCACGATCAGAATGACTAAGTCATCCGCATGTGCAACGACCTTAGTGGCTTTCGATGTGCGGAGCAGGAATTTTTAGCATGAGGATCCACAGCACCCCTGAATGGATGCTATATGTGCCTGTTTTTCTTAGCTGTTCCCAAGCGGCCATTGATGTTTCTGGTACTCAACATATTGTCGGTCCAGAGAGTGATCAAAGGGTCAGTCCTACGGCCACCATGGAGCAACGTAGCGCTTCCTTGTGTGGTTTAACGCTTGCTCGTGCAGGGCCGCTTCAACCGAGCTTCCTTTGTGGTAGGCATGTTGCGCCTCGCTGAAGTTCTCAGGAGTAAAGCGTCGCATGATCTGCACACTCAGAAGCCTCTCCACTATTTCGAGTAGAAATGATGAGATGCTGATGAGTCTAAAATCTTTTGCAGTACGGGGCCCGTTTTCCCTGCTTTGGGAACGAACCTTCCTTGATGGCTTTGGAATATAGCTAAGGAGGACACTCGCTTTATAAATAGTCGTTAGCCAGGGAGTTATCGTGGCACTTGCTCGTTGTAGCAATGCAAGAATGATTCCATCCTGACACGGAGATTTGTACGGCTGAAAGGATAATTTTGACTGGACTGGACTGCCTTGTCTGTGGATTCTACGGTATTCTGTCACAGGAGTGACTGTGTCCCCTGCGTTACCACACCCAGAGAAATGGACGTCTATCAGCTGCTCTAGTGTTTAAAAGCTGTTTTCGATTTGCCATCTTCCTGGCTTTTCCAGGAAACCTTGAGTAGCAGAGTTTTTCGAATGGCACCTTCTTAATCGCAGGGCTTCAGCAGTCGTTTCTAGGTCCTCACAAAACTTGGACCACAATACCTTCTTTGTCTCTCAATCCTAACATTGTTCGAGTTAGTTAAAAGTGTTATATATCTATAACCTCCTCCCTTGTTCTATTGTAGAAATTGGGGTGATTACCTTTATTACAGATGGTAAGATTTGTGGACAATAAGTAACTAAAAAGCTGTTCTAAGCCATGTGGTGTGCATTGGCGTCATATCCAGCTAACATATTCATCCCTCGTTGCTCCGCCCAAGCGGTGAGATTGCTGAAGGTTATTGACGGGGGAACGGGTGCATCATATGACATGTACGAAATTGCGAGGATGAGGTTGGGTGCTCTCCTCTGCTCTCACATTGCCACTGCCATGTTCGCAAGGAGAAGAATATTAGTGCTTTTCTTCGCCAGAATACAGCTTCTAATTGTACGTTTAGTCGTTGGGGTGAGAAGTAAGAAGTCGCTAACTGGATATACCTGTGACCGTCTCCGCCACTAGCCAGGGTTCTTGTATTAGGGCTACGTCCACATCTTCCTCACTCACGAATAGAAGCAGATACTCCAATGCTGCCCTACAGTTATGCAGCTTAATCTAATGCGACACTACGCATTTATCAGGTTATGCCCTCCTCTTTTAAGGTCTCCGATGGTCACTAGATGGTTGATGAAAGCTTGTTTGCACACAACTTTTGCATACAAAGATGTTATTTACACTTACACAAAATGAAAGCTGTAGAACAAAAATTCTGACATTTCTTTTTCATCATCACGTATTATCTCGTTGCTTAAAAACACTTTCACCTTAAACGTACAATAATCAGCTCAAAAGAAGTACTGGGCTAAACTTTGTGTACCAAATGCACATGAAACGAATTTTTAACATAAATTTGTAGATAAGTGAAAGCTCATACAAAGAGCTTTCGAATACATATATCAAAACTAAATGACTACTTATTTAATAAAAACCAAAACTTAAAAAAAGTTGTATCCTAAATATGGCTTAAGTGCCACTTAATGCATGAGGAATAAGTTAGTGAAAACAAGTAGCATTGAAAATGATCGGTTATCGCTGTGCGCTCACACTTTCAATGTCAATGGCACTTGCAGCGTGGCATAATTGAATTAAAAACGTATTTAACTGAATTGTAAATAGATTTCAGTCGCCATATCTACTTCGGCTCGGTCACGAATGGACTGATTAATCATTCACATATTTCCCACACTCAGGAGGCGTCGCACGATATATTTGTGTGGTTTTTCTTTGTTTTTGATTTAAAAAATTCAACACTTCCAATTCACTTTCGCCGCATATTTATAATTATTTAACTACTTGAATGCCTTTTAAAAATTGGAATATTTTATTTCTAACCTTGCTTGCCCTTTTTTTCTTTTTAATATTTCTTTCACTGCTTGCGCTCTTTAAGCATTTAACACGCGAAAAAGATCAGAAAATAGATAAAAATATCAAAAAAAAAGTGCAAAGCATTCACGAGTTTCTAATAGATAAAGTAAACGAAGAAAGAAGCGCACGCTTTTGCTGTTAAACAAATTGGACAAAAGTGCTAAAATGTGCAAGTACTAAAAGCGAGCGGAAATAGCTAGAAATAGCTTTACTCGAAAATATAAAAAGTCAACTTCAAAGTAGTACGCATTGAGCAACAAATTCTATTTCGAGAAACGGACGCCGCTAAGCGCTTTCTTTAGTGAAAGAGATGGGGTAAAACAAGTAAATGAAGAAGATTTATTTCAGAAGGAATCGCGAAAGTGGAAGAAACTTTTTTGAACATAATTCACGCTACTCGCTACACAAAAACAAGAACAATTAACCAGCAAAAAAAAATTTAACAATAAAGCAGCAACTAACAGCAAAAGCAGGTATGGCTGCAACTTTTCCAACCACAACACAACTCAAAACATTTGATTACACGAAAGAATTATAGAAACAAATTAAGAACGAATGCGAACACGAACTCATTTAGCGTTTAGCTGAAGTTGGCCGGCAGCGGCGGTTAGTAGCGCTAGCAAACTGGTCAATGGGCAATCAAAACCAGCCACTAAAAACAACAACAACAAAACATAAACTTTGCAGCGCTGCATTATGAATAGTACCAGTAGGTCAGGTGCAAAACAACTATCAAATTGTGTGCGTGCGTGTGTGTGTGTGTTTTTGTATATCTACGTATGTATGCGTGCCAATTAAGAAAGTAGCGAAAAAATAATTACAATAGAAATGAGCGCGGACAGTGAAAATTTGAAAAATTTTAAGAAAAAGAACGAACTAATAGCTGCGCACACAACAAACCGAAGTCAGAATCACGAATGCGTCGAGCAGAGAAATTGTGAAGCTTAATGAAAATCAAATTGAATTGCAGCGCGAACTGATCAACCAGACGCTTAGCAGCAAGAAATGTGACAGCAGCTGTCAAAATAGCAGCACAGCTGGCAGTGCCGCCAGTCGATTGGACGCTCGATCACTCGGCCGTTAGGTCACTCAACAAGTGTTGATGAGACGCAATTGTTGACTGCGCGTGCAGTTCGCGAAGCTAATCAAATCGATTTGTTCGAGTAGATTTCATTTAGGGGATTCCCTTAATCGCGAAGAGCAGAAAACTCGAAAACCTCGAAAGTTTTCGAGGCTGTTTTTGGGAATGCACCTTTTTTCAGCCTCGTAAACAATGGAGAAATTCCGAAGTTTGACAGCTCATTCAGAGTTTTTTGTATAATACATCNACAACAAGTGTTGATGAGACGCAATTGTTGACTGCGCGTGCAGTTCGCGAAGCTAATCAAATCGATTTGTTCGAGTAGATTTCATTATTTAGTCGCAAACTGCGAAAACCGGCGCAGACGAGCATGCGGACGTGAGTTGTCTACTATGTAATGAAGTGATGATACTTATATGTACATATATGCACGCGCACAAAACTTATCTATTCGATATGCCTGTAGAGAAAAGTAAAACTATAAAATAAACATTTAGTATAGGAACTAGTCTGATAGAGACTATAGAGAAAATGAGTAGAAAATGGTAGTTCACCCAGTCATGTTCTCTGGCGTCTCAGTCTGGTGGACGTCCGTAGAGAAATCCACGATTAGAGAAAAATTTAGGAGCGTTGCTCGCCGCCTGACCAGAGACAAGTCTTCACGTGTTGATTTTTTGTTCAAATATTCACAATAATTTTAAAGTAAATATTTTTTTTTGTTATGATTCTATAAAAACGTTATCTAAGCTTTACCCAAAACCGTATAAATTAAAGTTTCTGCTATATATAAAATTTAAGAAAAATCAAGAAATTTTCATCAAATATTTGACCTTTATAATCTGAATTTGCATTACAATTCTTGGTATGCAGTTAGTATAGTCCATGCAATATTAGTCTAATGAAGTGCAAGCTAAAAAATCGTCGTTGAGTTTTGAGATTTTCTTTTCTTATATAACAAGTACAAAAACTAGCTTCGATTTTTTGAAATGTTGTTGCTAAAGATCTCCAGCAAAAAAAAAATATTAAAAATGAACGCGATTTTTTAGCCGCTTGAACCTGCACTTCATGTGACTAAAGTTGTGTGGGCCATGGTAAAACTGCATACCCAAAAATGTTGTAAAGATTCAAGTTAAAAAGCTCGAAATTTTGATGAAAGTATGTTGAATTTTCCCAAATTAAAAAATGCTGTAACTATTTAAAAAATAATCAACACATGAACACTTGTTTGAGTCACTGTATGTATGTACATTGGTGCGTCTCAATGGCCTATACGAAATTCCTATGTATCCGCATTCGTCTTTCCATCGCACAAGGCTATGCTTTGTCAGCTTCTTCCGTTTACTATGGCCAATTGGTTGACTCACATGTATATCGGCTGTCAGTTGGTCAGCCGGTCGGCCGGCAATAGCAACATTATTATTACTTTTATTTTTAATTTTCAGCGCACGTTTTCAACTCGTTGGCCTTTTTCCGCATAATTTCTATATTTTGCTGATTCATTTCCTTCTCTCCGTTGAACGATTCGATACAGAGAAGAATATAAATTTTTTTTAAATTTTCCTTTATTGGCTATTTTCGTTGCGTGGTTTTACGAAGGATAGGGGACGATGTTGCTAAATCAAATGAAAAAGTGTTAAATTTAAGTTGCATTGAATATTTCTCGGGATTGAATATTTATAAGCATTTCGTGGAAAACTACTTGATGAGTTCCTTCAGATTTCAAAGATTTCTTTCGAAAGTATTGATTCTAAAGCTGATTCAGATTTGCATATTTACTATTTTTGTTGAACTTGCATTGAGTTTCATATTAACTTTTTCATCAGTGCTAATCCAAGCTTAATTGTCGAGTATTTTTTCAACGCACACGCCTTTCGTACGTTTTCGTCCAGATCATCAAATTGACTTAACCTTTTGCTGCTGCTATAAAGAACATCACAGCTAAAGACTGCTTTCTTTAAACTCATTTTTCGCTTTTTATTTCTCCTTTTTTCACATTTCTTATTTCACATTTTATATCCATTTAATAACGGCAAATTACTGCATAACTGTTGGTTATTAAAAATTCACTCATTTCGTTAACTGAAAATCATTAAAGCAGCTGACCGCGCCGCCAATGCATTGCCGCTGCATTGCGCTGGAGAGATGCGCCCCTCCCCCCATTGGTAAGTCCAGCCACCGCCGCTTGCTTACACTCACAAATGTCCGCCCGCTGCCACACAGCCACGTCCAAACATTTATTGCCGCCCTCCGCTGGATGTTAGCCATTTAGCACGTGTGTGGGCTGCTGGCCGCACACAGCCACAAACAAGCATACATACACGCAATAAATACTACTTGCAGGCAGGCATTCAGGCGCTTAGCAAAAATTTTGTTGGCCGTTATTAATTCCTTCAGCGAGCCTTTGGTAGCACACGTCCGCTACTGCGCATTGCACTTATGTAGGTATGTTGCATGCGCGTATGTATGGACTTGGGTTGCTGCAGCGCCTGCGGCACACTTTTCACTCTCCTCTTTGTCATGTTTATAAATTGAATTATTTATTAAGAACAATTTTCATGCCTCCTATACCTTAAGGAAGCATTTGGTTTGCGCTGTGTGGCGTGTATGGCCCCTTAAACGAACGAGTAAATATTTTGGTAGGTGGGCGTTTGACAATTTGTCTTTAGTTCTTTTTTTTTTAATATTTAGTACCACATCTTTCACCACAATTATTTTTATAATTTTTTTAACCCCTTTTTGAAATTGCCTACACGTAATAAAGTAATTAAATCATGACAAAGAAATTTGTTTTGCCGGAAGATTTATTGTGTGGTCAGTTTATGGTGTATCAAATTATTTGGTTTGTTGTTTAAAATGATGGATCGCGTGGATGTTTTACATTGGTGCAGTAAAAAGTAATGAATTAAATAAATTTAAAATGAAAGTTGTAGATTTATGTATGGCATAGCTACATATGAATAATTATATTCTTTGCAACTATTCTGGTCTTTTTAAGTTTGCTTTTAGCGTTGATAATATTTGAAACTAAGAAAAGGTGATAGTTTGGATTAAGCTTGCGAATTGTGATTGTATGAGGAAAGCAAATGCATATTTGCTGCGGTTTTTTTGTGGAACATGAATTTGTATTTTTTTGTTTTTTCTTTTTTTTATATAAATAAGCACACCCTTGCAGTATTACGATTTTTTGTATTTATATTATTCACACCAAATTTTTCCTTAAACAAATTTAGTTTATTCATCAGCAAAAACCACAAGAATCATTTTTTTTTAATTTCATACAGAACTCGAGAAATGCCAAGAAATTTACATCGAAATATTCAATTTTCAATTTGATTTCTTAGAAAAACTCTGAGTACGTAGTATTGTAGTCCATTAAATTTTAGTATAATAAAGTGTAAGTTTCAAGTCGCTAAAAATTACTGTTGATTTTCGATTTTTTTTTTTGCCGCATGAACCACTTTTTTTGGCTATGCAGTTTAATAGCCCATACACCTTTAGTCTTACGAATTGCAAGTTTCAATCGGCTAAGAAATCGCTTTATTTTTAATTTTATTTATTTTTTGCTGACGAATATTTACTATGAAAAACAAAATTTCAAAAACTTAACGCCATATAAATTTTCTTGCTATATAAAAAAAACCCAAAAGCCGCCACAAAAAAAATTCAAGATTCAGATTAAAAAGTTTGAAACATTTTTGCATTTGATTAAATTTTCTATAAAGTTTAAAGAAACTTTGATCTATATAATTTTTAACAATATGTTTATAGAAAAATTAAAAAAAAAAAATACTTAAAAAATTTGTGAATATTTAAAAAATCAACACGTGGTCATCTGTTTGAGTCACTGTGTATTATTTTTAACCGATTATATGGAGATCTTTGAGAGTCGTACTTATATTTTTTTTATAAACCAAGTGGGTCTTATTTTTTTTGCGATTGTCTTTTGCACGGGGATTTTCAATATATTTAATTTAAAGTACATGTACTTTTCATTTTAATTAAAACAAAATTGATACTTGTCAACAGTTAGCAACTGTTATTATCTTCAAGTATCAATCACTTATCTTTCAAGTGCAATAATTTCCATTTTCATACTTAATTTTATAATACATAGAGGGTGATCCAATATGAATTTTCTATTTTCTATTTTGAATATTTTTATATGAAATTCTATTTCTGCTAAACAACTTGGCCGATTAAATTTTTTTTTTAATGTATGGGCTTATCTTTAGTTGTGCCCGCTAGGTGGCGCTGAAGTCGATATGTTTGGAAAATTCGTATTTTATGTTCTTTTTGGCCCACCTTTTTCGCATAGGTTGGATACATTTAAATAACGATTTCTTGAAAAAATAACATCCTGTAGGTTGCGCTGAAGTCGAGCTATTTGTAAAAATGTACCCGCAGTGAGAGTTTTGAGGTAAGTACGGGATGAAGGCGCTCGTGGCACAGAGTTTGGGAATATTATCTTTCAAAAAAAAGATACTGAAATATTTCCCAAATTTGGCGAAAAAGAATATATTATTTAAGTGGGATAACTATGGCCTGACAGGATTGAGAAATTGGCCGTCGTTCGCAATCAGGATATTTACTCTACGATTTCCAGCTACCTTAATCATCAGTTAAGGTTTTTCTTCCATCAAAGTTGGTGTTGAATTCTCAAATAGTTTATGTTCTATTTTTTACAAATATTGGACGTGTGCAAATCCAAGTGAAAGTCAAATTTAAGAGATTTCAAAGAGAGATAAATTAAATTTTCTTTTTGGATCACGGACTACGTAAGCAAACCGAACCCTCTTAAAAATATGTTGAAAGTAATAAAAATGTGCCAGCTAATTAAATTAATGGCACGGCTTACCAGTTGGTTTATTCATTTCTTTACAAAGTAAAATTTCTTAAAAATTGCTGCACTGCCTTTTGATAACATTTTCCAAATGCGTTCAGCCGATGGCGAACCCTTTACTTAATAAATTTGGCTTCAGAATTCGAGCCTTCGGCACCAAAAATTAAAGCAATCATCCCATCTGAAACATTAAATAAACCCACTTCACGCGCTTGTTTAGCAATCTATATATAACACAGGTCTACAAGTCCATTGTGACGTCTACAGAGTTGCATTGAGCCACCTGATATTTTCACCCCCATCCAAATGCTGCATACAAATGTATGTAACAAATAAATGAAAATGTTTATTTCCCCATCATTGTACCCATTTTCATAAGAATATTGCTACTTATCCCATTACTACTAATTAATATTAGCTCAGTAGGTCCGGAAGTTTTGCACCTGCACTTCGCTGTTAAATAAATAATACTTTTTAATTTGTACACACTTAGACTGCTTAGAGTCACACTTGCTTTTTTTTACCGTTATTTGCTTATAATTAGTACGATTGATAAGTAAAAATGCGCCCACTTCAAACGCCTATAAATACCCGACATGCAATCCTTCAATAAAACAGTTCAGTTGCAAGTGTTTCGAGAGCAATGTTCATCATCAAAGTATTCGCGGCCGTTCTCGTTGCGACGGCAATTTTGCATCCAGCAATAGCCGCCAGTTTGGCAGAGTCGGCGGATGCACCAGAAGCGCCAAATTCATTGGAGGTGGTCCCTCTGGCCCGTGCCGTTGAGATCGACGAACGCGCTAAGAATTTTCTAAATGTGAAGAACTGGAATGAGAACGCCATCGATAAGAGATATAGCGCTGAGGATTTGCCAGCACTGGCATTCGCATTGAACAACATCTACAGCGGCGATGCGGCATCCTTCAAGAAGATGGTAACTCTACAATTGTACTTGTTTGGCAAATTCGACGACAAAGGCGATGTGAATGATGAATATGTCTTAAATGTGGCACACTATTTCGCACAAATTAAAAAGAATAAGTTACATTCGAAGTTATCCAGTAACTTGAAGAATACGCTGAATGACTACATCGGCTACTTGCCGCCATCGCTGGACTATCTCTTCTTCCAGTCGTCCTTCTGTCTGTTGAATCGCAAGCACTTGAAGTACCTCTATACCACAGACATGCACATCGACAGTCAGCGGGATTATGTTTTCATTTGGGATAAGGATTCAAGCAACAATCAAAATAAGGGCGCTTATACAACAACAGTGAATGACGTGTCCAGCAATCGTCAGACGAAATTGAAATTCACACTCAAAAACGTCAAGTCGAAGCGCTACGCATACTTGGAACGCAACAGTTACAATGGCAAGCGAAATTTGCTGGCATCGTGGCACGCCGTCAACCAGAAGCCTTCAAACGCCGAGTGGACAGTCTCACTCTACCAAAATCAGCTGATATTTAGCCAAAATGGACGTGTCATTTGTGCCAGTGACTCGCTTTACGATCAAAGCAGGCGCTATGTCTATGGCTTGGATGAAGATGGTGAGGATAAAGCAGCATGCCAATGGTATGCCAAGGATTGTCCATGAAGGCGAAGAAGTTGGAGATAACAGCAGTAGATATGAAGTAAGGGCTTTCAGTGGGGACTTACCATGTATGAAGGCGTTAAATAAAAAAAAAATGTCTAAATTTGCAAACGAGCCAACTCTATATTTGAAGTTTTACTGCGCCAAAAGGACAATTAATAAACTTTAGGAAGTATTCGTCAAATGACGCGTGTGTTCGAAAATTTTCAATGCAGAATTCTCTTAAACATACTAAATTCAGAAACCAATAACGTAAAACAAAAATTGCAATAAATTTTTTGCTTTCATTCACTTTTAATTGCGCGTTTAGCTTGTAACTCATCAGCTCGCATCATTCGAGTATTAATTGTGGCTGTAGTAATTGAAATTCAGCTAAAATGGGTTACTATGAAACAATTGAGTTTACTTGTGCGCAACATCGTTTCTTCTTCGTCATCTTTTTAGCTTTTGCTTGTACTTATGTGCATTTCAGTAGCACCACTTTGCAAGTCTTGCAACATTTAACTACTACTTGGTTTTTTGTTGTTATTTAATTGCCGACGTTTGTAATTTGCCTTCTTCTACGTTTGCTTATCAGTTGCAATTTCTTTGACCCACTTTCGATTGTTGCCACATGCCACATGTTGCACAACAAGCTTGCAGCTATGTACATGCATTTATGGGGCACTTCAAGACGAGTAGTGAGCTTTTACTCTAATTACACTAAGCAACAAATTGGAAAAAGGTTTCCGAAAATGTTTTTTTGTCATTGTTTTTTTTTTAGTTTCTTAAAATATTACTTTTTTATGTAATTACAGTTGTTGTGAACCTTTTCAATAAAACTAAATTAGAATTTGAAATAATAAAATAAAATAAAATTAAATTAAATTAAATTAAATTAAATTAAATTAAATTAAATTAAATTAAATTAAATTAAATTAAATTTAATTAAATTAAATTAAATTAAATGAAATTAAATGAAATTAAATTAAATAAAATAAAATAAAATAAAATAAAATAAAATAAAATAAAATAAAATAAAATAAAATAAAATAAAACAAGATAAGATAAGATGAGATACAATAAAATAAAATTCATAAATATAGCTCATATACTTATGTACTTAAATCAAATACAAATAAAAAGAAAAAAATTAAATTTTGGAAATTGCTCGGGCCAAGTACGGGACCTGGCTCCCAGTGAGTACCCAGCTATAACCACCCGAATACCCGAACTCGCTAGCTTTGTTCGTGTTGTACATAGTACTTCATTTCAAATACATTTCTGTGGCTGATCAGTGTGACTGTGACTACATGTATTTATTGTACATAAATATGTATGTACATATAAGCCGACTCATCTGTAATTGCTGAAGCAGCAATCATTCTGTCGATTCGGCCAAATTATTATACAGTACACATCATTGCAAGACAACAACAATAATTGTGTCAATTTAATTCGCGGAGAATGGTAAAACTCATTAAGCCACTGTTGAGTTGATAATAGCCCATGCAATCAATAATGAATGGGCTTATAGCTTTTTTAGGAAATATCTGAAATTTATTTATTGTTGTTTATATACATATACATAGTACATANACGATTCGGCCAAATTATTATACAGTTTGTACACATCATTGCAAGACAACAACAATAATTGTGTCAATTTAATTCGCGGAGAATGGGGAAACTCATTAAGCCACTGTTGAGTTGATAATAGCCCATGCAATCAATAATGAATGGGCTTATAGCTTTTTTAGGAAATATCTGAAATTTATTTATTGTTGTTTATATACATATACATAGTACATACGAGCACATATGTAGGTATATATTTATATGCATATGAATGTTAAATAGAAAACCTATTTTTCTTGCTTGCAAGAAGATACACAAGACGTCGCACAGTGTTACGTTGCGGCCAAAAATGGTATAAATAAAGATAACTAATATAATGAAATTTTAATGCAGATCGGTAGAAAATACTTTTCGCAAAAAAAGGTCCTTGATTACTTCGTAGAGTCTAAAAGTTGTAGAATTTTTCATCGTAAAATCAAGGCCAACATTTTTTTCGGGATTTCTAACTACACCGCAATTTTTTTAGACTAGGAGAAAATATATAATTAGCTCTTAGTATACTTTGCGGATCCCCTCAATCTGATTTAATCGTTATTTTATTGTAAAAATTTTCACGACTTTAAGACTTTACGAAGTCAAGGAAATTTTTTTGGGAAAAGTATTTTCTACCGATCTGCATTAAAATTTTGTGTCCTGGAAGAGTACGGTAGCTCTAGCTGAAATGGAGGTTGTTATTAACCGACTTCCAAAAAAGGAGGAGGTTATCAGTTCGTCGGAATATTTTTAATTTTTTTTATTTTTTTGTTTTTATTTGATGTATGTTACCGCATAACTTTGGACCACATCCACCGATTTCGATAATTAGTTTTTGCATCGGAAAGGTAGTGTCTCAGAGGTGGTCCCATACTAATCTGGTCAAGATCCGATCAGTGGATCATGAGATATATATATTTATATTTTTTATATGAGAGTTGAAGTCGGTTTTTTTTTTGCTAAAAATTACTTGTTTACTTTTCTCTTTTTATGATAGAGATCAAAGACTAATTCTTAAATGGAATTTTTTATAATAAGTTGTAATCTCTGCGACCTCGGGCTTAAAGCAAATCTCCAGACGATATTTTTTTATAAAATGTAAACAAAAGTTTTATAAACCAGTTTTCAAAAAAAAAAAATTCAATTGCTGAAAGTGAAATTGTTGCGTAATCAAATGCAAAACTGACGTTCCCACAAATTGTTAGCAAGTGAAATGGGTGTAAAGGTGTTTAACAAATATGAAGGTAAATAAATTTTTTATTGTTGATGCATGCCCATTTATGAAAAAATTAAAATTTTCACTGATAGGAGAGGTGGCGCTCATACAATATGTACATACAAACCTACTTACATATGTATGCATGTATGTACATTCGCTCATTACGCAAACGAGCATAAAATCTTAGCTGTGTAGGCCGAGCATTAAAACACAATGCACTCATTCCACACCCGTCTCATATAAAATATACATATGTATGTATGTATGCGTTCAATATTTTGTGCATCAAATAGGTAAAAAGATTAGAAAACAAAACAACAACAAAAGCCTCGTCCAACGCTCCAACTCTTCAAAATTTCTCAGCTTCATTTGCCATCAATTTGTGAAATGCGTTAGTGGGATTCATTGCGCGGATGACGCGAATATAATGAAAAGCTTCTCTTACAAACNAAAAACAAAACAACAACAAAAGCCTCGTCCAACGCTCCAACTCTTCAAAATTTCTCAGCTTTATTTGCCATCAATTTGTGAAATGCGTTAGTGGGATTCATTGCGCGGATGACGCGAATATAATGAAAAGCTTCTCTTACAAACGTAAACTCAACAATTGTTAGGACCATCAGCACTCATCAAAACTTATCTTTGTTACTTTTGTTTTGTAGTTGTTAGTTGCTTAAAGTGTTGGTGTTATTTCTTTATATCCCACATACATATACATATATTGAAATGCTAATTGGTATATGTATGAGTGTTGCCATAAATTGCCACCTGTTTATGGTAATGCCAATGCTAATGGTAATTACTTTCTATTTCAATAATTGAAATAAGGAAAACGAATTGTGTGAATGTACAGAGGAATGCGAGTAAATTTCATTTAGTTTTGGTTGCCATGGCAGCAGTTGCACTTAATTTAATTTTTTTCTGCGCAAATTAAAACAGAAGTTATTTTTAAGTGTTTTATGGGGTGTAAAATATTGCGCTTCGTAATTTTTGTATACGTAACTATGATTAAAAAAAAAAATGCTCATAACTGTAAAAAATTTTCTATACTGTGCTTCTTTTAAGTTTCGCACATGACTCAATCCTTATCTTCCATAGAGCGCTACTCGTGGCAAAAACAACAAATAACACACTCGTGTAGCGATGATACAATGGTCATATACGCTGTATATTTTTATGGATATACACTTACATACATGTATACATACATTTGCTCGTGAATTTGTAAAAGCACGTACTTATGCAGTAAGCATTTATTTATGTATGTATGTATACAAACACAGATATTATTAATTCATGCTTATTTGCGAAGTTTATGCAATAATTTAATAAGGAAAATTATGCATACAACTTTCCTGCAAATGGGTGAAAATATAAACATGTACATAAATTTTTATTTTTATCGGGTTTTATTAGAGGGCAGACAGCGAGTAGCAAGAATATAAATAGTGTCGCCATAACTTCCGTGAAAATATATATTGATTCAGAAAATATATTTTTTTAATGTTTCTACGGCTATCGATAATTGCAAATTTCGAGTGAATAGAAATACTGTTAGTACTTGTGCTTATAGATTCGGGTTAGAAACAAATATCTACATACATATTTAAATGCAGTGAAAAAAATTTGAAAAAATACTTGCAAAAATCGATCGCGAAGTGGGAACACTTTTTTGTGCCAGGGGAAAATTTCATAAACTGTTCCCTAGTTCGAAAAACTGTTCCCAGCGTGAAAACCTGTTCCCGGTGTACAAAACTGTTCCCGTCTTAAAAAATATCCTACACTGGAAAAATTTCTTTCCGAAAACTATTTTTTACTCTTTGAACAGCCGCAGCATCAATAATAAATGGCTTCGTTCGCGTATTAAAAAAACTTAATCAGCAGTCCAACTTAAATTTGTTTGTGTGCACTAGCTCTTAGTTGACAAGCACTGATCCTCGAGAGTTGTGGTTCTTTAACCCATTATTGTCATGTACATGCTTAAGTACAATCGTTTTTTAACTATTTTTGTTGATTAAAAAACTATTCCTATTTTAAAACCTTTAGAAGTCAGTCAAAGGGTTCTTTTCTAATCATTTACCCTTCTTAAAATATAGCACTAAACGCGATTTTTTGACATTCTCACCACGTTTTTCTCAAAATCTGGAGCTAATGGAAACAAAAAAGTCTATCAATAACAATTTTAGCATTTACCGCAACAAAAGCAGTGTTGCCCTGTGTTATGATTTTTATTATAAAGAACTCACAAAATTTTTGAAAACCTTTTTTAAGCATAAAATGTTTCTTATTCAAATGGTTCACGCAAAACAAATAATTTTTTATGGAATTTGCAGTTGCATATTTTTCTCCCGTTTTGGATTCAGTTTTCAATTTTTTTATGTTTTTTTAAAAGATTTTAAGCATAGGATTAAAAAAATATGTCTAACGTTTTCAAAACGCATTTCAAAGCACAAAGTACTAGTTTTCGCAAACTGTTCTCAACCCGTAAGTGTTCCCAGCCACCAAAATATGCGTTTTGTCAAGTTTAAGCATTAGATTAATCAGAAGACGGAAAAATAAATATTAAGTATTGCATAAAATTTTTCGTAAACGGTTCTCAGAGTATAAAACTGTTCCCAGTCATAAATATATTTCAAAATTTTAAATTATAATTGTTCTGCTAAATAATAAATGCAATTTTTCAAAAGTTTTCAAATAAATAATATAATTTACATAAACAAAACTCTATATTTCTTAAAATCCAGAGCATTTTTTATTAAAGTATAAATGCACGCATTTCATTTACCTAAGTAATATCCATATGTGTTGGGAAACCCCACTAATCAGCAACCAGTTCACTGCATATCCGTCCATTGTACTACAACAGTTGTACGCCACCTTTTACTCATTTAGTACTTCCTCCTACACATTATCGCACTTAACATGCGCCTTTAACAGATGAATACTTAAAATAAATTACTTAATTAGCTGGTAGTGCTTTCAACTCGTAAGCGTTGTGAGAAGATGAACGCTATTGTTGCATTATTGTCACACAATACACAGCGACTGTTAAATTCGCTCATACATAAATTGGTTCATACAATAACAGCATGAATAATAATAGCCCAGCAACAACAAACGACAACAATGAAATAAATGCTTGTCATAAATACCACTTGATTGCTATAGTTGTTGCAAGCGAAATTGCACTTGTTGCAACAATCTTGTGCATTTTGAGTGACATATGCTATTCTCTATTTCCGCGCCAATGCGTACGGCAAAGGAAAGTGTACAACAATTGCAAAAATTGATCAATGCAACGGCAATTGTTGTCTGCTGCATTGTGGGTACGCTTGTATTTGTTGCTGTTTGCCATTGCTGTTATTGTCACTAACTGCGCTTGGCGGTTTTCAGTTTTTGTTTGACGTATATTGTTCGCATGTTTTTTTTTTGCGTTGTTGGTTATTTTTTTTTTAGAGTTCAATTACTTTCCGCAACGGCAACCAACTAAATCAACAACAAAACAACACGCAAACCGATAAGCAATGCAAGGCAAATTAAAAAAAAAAAAAAAAAAACTATAAATAAAAAAATAAATAAGCAACCGATTTCACATTTTTTTTCGTTTGACGCCACGCTGTCGGAAAATCACTACAGCTGAGCGTTGTACAATATTTATAGCTATTTCATTGAATTATTTGTTACACTACTGTTCGTATGTGTGTGTGCACGTGTTTATATTTCCTCTTACAACAATTTGGCTTGCCTGCGTAATTAATGGAAAATTATTGCTCATTAAACAACAATTGCAACAATCGTTAGGAAGAAGCAACAGCACTCAGTTAAAGCCAAGCATAAATATGTGCAAGTGCTCTTACACAAAAGATTGTGTACATATGTACTTAAATATGTATGTAGGTGCATGTGCAGTTATGTGGCAATAACATATCAACAGGTGCTTTTTGTGGCATGACTGACTACTTCTGTTGTCTACATTAAGAGTACCTACGAGTGCGATGGTCTTATGTTGCATACTTGAGCGTAAGTTGTGGGGTACTGTTGTTGTATTGCATTTGCTTATGTTATCATTAAGTATTGCCGCCACGTTTTACCGCACATACCACACGATTGAAGAGCTGAGTTATGTATGTCTGGCTGATTGGTTGTTTGGTTTGCTATCTATCCGAGCGCTTATTGTACGAGTACAAGCGACACATGACAGTTTTTTGACCTTTTAATAACCGCCAACCGTCAACCGCTGCCGGTGCTGTGCAAGAAGGTTATGCGGTGCTTTATGCGTGATTGCTGCAGCTCAAAACCGTTATGCTTAATGCACTTACACATATTTACATACATATACATACATAGCTACTACGGATATATTTACCAGCCAGTGAGAGCTTAGTCAGTCAGTCACTTGTTGCTGAAGTCATGCAATGCCGTAGGTTGCTTTCAGTTGTGTTTATTATTTTGTCTGCCTACTTAACTGTCTGTTTGTCATATTGCTCACTCATATGTATGTGACGACGACGTCAAAGCTTCGCCACCAATAAACGGCAACGCATTTTAATGCAACGAAACTGATTTTTACCTTCCATTTTCACTTATTTGTTGTTGCTTTTCCCCATTTATTGTCTGTTCATAAATACTATGTATGTATGAGTATTATTATGCTTGTAAGCATTAAAAACATTTTATGGGATTTTGCGGTAATTTTAAAGAACAATTCCACCGATTTTGAGTTAGCTTTCTCTCGTCAGCCGTTTATTAATTTTTAAATGCATTTCAAGTCGCGTTGGTGGCATTTATTTGTGTAGCATACATATGTGTATGTATATTCGTGGGTGCCCTTTTATATTAATGCCGCGTGTGCATGGAAAAAAAATTTGGAATATGCTTTCTGAATTTTTCAATTAAAAACTTACCCGCTCATTTTTTATTTGGCTTAACTGGTTGGTTATTAAAAGATTTAAGTCGACCTTTTTTACTGCACGATTTTTATGCTGTTTTGATTGCATTTCGATAGTGTCGTCAATCTATATATATGAGGTATCCCGTTTTATTGCATATGCTATTTTACTCTTCGAGGTAGGGCAAATAGGTCAGTAAAAGCTCATCAGTAATTAAAATTAAAATTTATTTTTGCCTTGAACAAATCCATTTTTACGCAAAATAGATGAAATGGAGTTATTTTGAGAACTGTTCCCACTTTACTAAAACCGTTAATAACTGTAAAATTGGTTATATTTTAACAAATTATTCGAAACTTCTCAATTCAGCAAGTTTGTTAACTGTTCCCACATTAAAAAACTGTTCCCATAAACAAAATTTTGTGAAGTGTCTAAAATAGCCAGTTGTTAGAGTTTTAAACTCATTTTCCTTTAGCAGCAAACTTATTCGGACCTTAAAAAGCCATAAATGATTCTAGCATAATTTTATATCTCACAACAAATATAAAAAATTTTAACAAATCATCTTAAGCCATTTATTTCATTCTTATAATTACTACTCATTGTATGCCACCTCAATTCTATTTCCACGCCATACAGGTTGGAGGTATTCGTAATTTATCGCAATTGAAAGCTAGTAGCGAATCTTTTGTTAAAAAAAAAAACATAAACTAAAATTGGTTATTGCTCATGCTTGTGGCGGCAAAGCAGATTTCGTCGAAAAGCGATTGACAAATATGCTACCATAAAAGGTAATGAATTGACTATAGCGAACAATAAGGCTATGAAATATGTGAATGACAAAACCGCTAAGAGAGCTTTGAAGATAATTAACGGCAATTACCTTGGCGAATTTCGGTAGGTGTTGACAATCTATGCATTTCCGTATGCCGCAAGCCGCAAGGCAAATGCTTGCAAACACTTTCATAAATACACGAAATTACTTAAATTCGCGTTGACAGTATTGAAAAAAAGAAATAACACGGAAAAAATTAATATTCAAAAACTTTTAAGCTGACACATAACGGCTGCGCATAAAATCGCTGTGGCACTTCAACAAATTGAATTCAATTAAACTCAACTTATTTCTTACCAAATCAATATGTTGCAACATTAAATCGTTTTTTTTTATATCCCATAAATTTTATAAATTTTTTCTTTTCCCAAAATATTACTTAAAATCATGTCCTTACCAAATTATCTGGATTTTCGCACAGCCATTTATGCCGCATTTTATTACTTTAGATATTTTCCCCCCCTCTCCCCACGCACCGCTGACAACCCGCTGCAGTAATGCATTAAGAAATGCCACAGCTGTAAATAATCCACCATTAGCGCCACACTTTTTTTTTATGACTATGCAACAAGTCTGGATGCTATGTTGCTGCAACAAGTTGCCGCGCCACGCCACAGTCGCTGTCGAACGAGCCGCCGACAACCTGTACTTAAGCCTGGCTAGACGGCGGCGGGCAACTTTCCATTTTCAATTTTTGTGCAAAAATTTTCCACAGCAATAACAACAAATGCAACAGCAACAGAAACAATAAAAAAGTGTGTGTACACGGCAGCGAAAACCAGCCAACGAAAACGACTTTTCATTTTTATGAATCGCTTGTTGGTTATGCCAGCCAGTTGCTGTTTGCTGCTGCTGTTGTTGTTGTTCTTCTTTTCGTTGCTGAATCAACTTGTAGTGTGATTATTGTTGTTTATTTGCTGCTGCAAGCAATTTTTATGACCAATTCGGAAAATTGCATATGCAAGCCAAGCCAGAGGAGGGAGGGAGAATGAGCAGCTGACAGTGAAGCACTTATGGCGAGGCGCTCAGTCGCCCGAGACATCTAAGACGCGCTCTTTATGCACTGCACTGTCGGCTTATTTCGTCAACAAGCGTATAATAAATTGAAAAAAGGAAAATAGGCAAACAACTTGTTGCGATCTGCGTGTTACAGCAACTTGCATTTTCATCTTCTCACTTTTCAAATTTATGACCATTCACATTTTAGCAGACAAATTTTCCTGTCTGCCGTCAGCGGGCCATTACTGGCGGTTGTGTGGCGGTGTGCCTGTGCACTGTGGCTACCGCTGCGACAGCAAACCTGTCCAACGCATCTCCTTGGGGATGATTTTTTTTTGCTCGTGCTCGTATCACGCTTTTTTTTGTGTGTGTGTGTGTGTTTTTGTGTCTTTGGAAGTAGCTTTTCCTTTCACTTAAATTGTAACCACTTTCGTTTAGGTTTTTCACTTTTAAGTTGTTCGTTTTTTCCCTTGCAACTTTTTGTTTTTATGGTAAGTGAAATGGTGAAAATTGTCACAAAATGTTATTACCAATGCCGTTTCTCATTGAGTTTATTATGACGCTTTAATGTCGCCAAGCAGTGGTTGCTGCCTAATGCACTTTCTCGGCGCGCTCAAATGGATTGTAGGTGTTTTTTGAACTTTAATTGAAATTAAAGCAGCTAATGGAATTTGCGGCCAGATGAATGAAAGAGACTTTGAAAGTCAATTTTTCTAATTATAATTCCAAATAAAAAACTTATGGAATTCGTCTAATTGATCATATTTCAGGCTATAAATTATGTCTTGCGCTAGGCAAAGTTGGCTCATTTCAAGACTATAGCGGATCGCTCAAATATGTACATCAAAGTAGCAAGAATCTGTAAATATGTATGTACGAGGCGTAGATCTTAATTTTTTTTTTTGTTAGACACCGACAAGGCGGCAGTCCAAAAACATAAACGACACTAACAAATTATACGCTCATTGCCAACCAACACATCCTTTTGACAATCAGTACAAATTCGCCTTGAAGTCATCAGCTATGGTAACACCACCTTATATGAATTCGCCTTGGACACCAACTTAGGACTCTTAGAGTACAACTTCACAAGAAGCTTGTCAGGCGTTTGGCGCTTTTCAAGCTTTCAACTACACAATTCAGCTATTGCTGAAAGCCTGAAAAGCGCTGAACGCCTGAAAAGCTTGTTGTGGAGTTGTAGTCTTACAGCCGGTTTCACGAAAGCAACTTAAGGAAAAATGATTTTTGTATTTGCATTTATTATGAAAACTTCCAGAAAGGAAAAAAAATATTTTTCACTTAAAGTTCTGGTGGCACCGGCAGTTAATACGCTTATCTACAGCAAGATTGGCAACTTGCTCAGAAGTGACATAGCGAACGGTTCAAAAGTCCTTTGATCTAATCTTCATAACGTACTAGGCATTTTTTATTTAGCCCCATTTCTAGTTCTTTCATGGAAAACATTGCATTTCATTTCCCTTAGTCAGAGGGTCTAAATCAGGAGCATATGTTGGTTGGAGTAGCATTCCTATTTCCAGTTTCATCAAAATTTAAAAGGTATTTTGCTTTGAATGCCTGCTTTAAATTTGGCAGTGCTTTCTTAGAAGTTGGTAGTTAACTGGCTGGAGCAGTGTTGCATTTAAAGATACTACGGTCAAAATTCAACCTTGACAACCCACGAGCCTTCATTATATTTATTGGCAACTTTAGTAACTCTAGCTTAAGCCAGTCGTTCGGCGCTTGTATTGTAGTGGCTCGACCAGACTGGACTAGACGGCTTGTAGGAACAAGCAGAGCTATTTTAAGCCTATATTGGCCCAAGATCTAAAAATTATCGCAAGAACCATGATAGAAGATCACATACTTACATATGCATTGTCAGCATAAATATTTATTTAAATTTAAATAACTATCACTGCCGGTTTCACTAAAGAAATATAAGTAAAATATAAATAATAATAAAAAAATTGCTTAGGACAAGGTTTTATTTGTGGTTAGTAACAAAAAAGAAAAATCGACCCCGCCCCACCTAATGGCATACTTTTTTGTGGAGTTATTTCGTTCCATTTAAGTAAAATTGTACGTTTTAAATATAACAGAATCGCATCATAAATATGGATTTTCCAAATATCTCGACTCCCGCGCCACCTACCGGTGGTTGTTGTTCAGATCTCTAGGCTTTTCGGAAGTCCGTTAAAAATTTATTGTAAGATTTGATTACACGCAGGTAAAATATAATAAAAGCATGTAAAATGATTTTTTTCTACCAGTTGCCATATTAAATTTATTTATTTATTTATTTATTAAAAACAATGTATTACACATCTAAGACAAAGTCTTTTATAGTGCATCGAACGTAATGCTAACACAATATTTATGATTATACATATTAAAAACTAAAAACTAAAAAAAATATATAATTTTTTATTTTAAGAGCTTCGTGAAACTGGCTATCAGTTAGTTTCGGTTATGAAAATTTTGCTTAATTTTGGCAGGAAATTTGGTAAGAAAGTTAATTCCCCTACTCGTAAAATCCGCCAGGTCAGCTTTTAGTTGAAGTGAAAATACTAAAAATACCTCAAATGGATATTTTTAGATCACTGCACAAGCGAAACCCACATATTTTCATTAAAACCAGCAATTCGATGGAAGCTATCAATTAATTAATACGAACTAAAGTTACATACCCACAATATATGTACATATTAATCATTGTAAAATCTTTTCAACACACACGAAAAAATTGCATTTTCATCGCCAAACAGCGGGATGCTTTTTTAATTACATACATTCAATATTTCAATTTGAATTGATCGCAAACAAATAGACTAAAGCTTCGCATTTCCGCCAATCAGCTGAAGCGTAAATATCAGCAAACTAAGCCATCCATCCTATCAGCCAATCAGTCAGTCAGGCAAGCCATCCACCATTTCACTTCCGTTTCGCTATTCAATAGGAAATCACGCTGTTGGAGTTTAACCAACGACGAGTCTGACACTAATCGAGTGAATGGGAACTGGGTGAATGTAATTACCGACCGACCTCAATTTGCGTGTGCTACTATTAATTTTCAATATCTATCGATTTGTGTGTATGTGCATATGTGCGAGTATGCTGATTGCTTGAAAGTGAAAAAAATATAAAGCTCTAGGCATATTCTAATGCATACTATGTATATGTAGCACATTTGGCGCTTTTTCTTCTTGTTTTTCTTTGCAGGTAAGCTAAGCGCAAAATATCTGCATTATATTCTTGTGGGTAGCTGTAACTACATACATAAATATCAAATCAGGTAGTATTAAATTTTTAATTGAATTCGAAACTTTTTTGAAATCGTAGCACTAGAATTAGCATAGTTTAACAAATATTTTCATCATGCGGAATTTACTGAAACCTTACAGCACATAAATGAGCCTAAATGTCACATTATTCACTCGTTGACCGAACAAAAATAAATACCAAAATGTTTTCTCTCAATACCTTGAACTCTTAATTACTACATACAAATGCCAGTCACGCTGTCCACTTGGCTTCCTCGACGTTATTTAGTTTGGCTCTCCCTCAAGGTTACCATAAAAAAAACTACTTTTTATTGCCTCCACTATGTATTGCTTGAGAAAAATCGAGTATCCAAAACAAAAAAATAAAAGAGTTATTTGAAAGCGCAACAACCTAATCGATTTCGGACATTTATTGATTTAGTGTGACAGCGAAAAGTGGCCAGAGGTACATAAACAAATTTTTAGTAGATACTGAATTTTCTTTATAGGTTAAATAGCATAGCTCACATGGCGCGATTACTTTTTTATATATATATTTTGTTTTTTTTTTTTTAAATTTAGTTCTGCATTTCTCATCTAACTTCTCGCTGTTGTTGGCTGAATGCTGACCATTTATAATTTAGCATTTCAGCTCAGCCAAATTCGTCTTTTTGACGCCAACTACATTTGTTTCGCAAAGTCTTAATTCTCATCAATACTGAACTTGAAAAAAAGAAGTTTCTTGCATACAAATTTGTTGTCCAAAAAATTTTCTGTTTGCCGTTTATGGCTTCACACTTTGCATTTGTTTTGCAGATAAAAATATGTATGTTAGGCGGTTATTGAGATAAGCAGGTTAATCGTTCCAGTTTTACTTGTTTCCATATTTTTAACCTACATTTTTGGCATTCTGTCATTGTAAAATTTTGCAAGTGATAATTTTTTGTGGTTGGCTTGGATTAAACACATAAACGAGAAAAATGTTGTTTTGAGAATTTAATAATACACACGCAAAATATGCACTGCGCAACTATTAGAAACACTTATGTTATGCATGTATGGTAAATAATTGCGAATTTCTGTTCTTTTTGATATAAATATATAAAGCTTTCACTTGCATAGAAAAACGTTCGTCGACCGTTCGCACAGCAATCAATGTGATACAACCTAACGGGATAACTTTACATCTAAAAATATTCACAAGAAATTTGAAGTTTTGCGAAAAGATAGTTTTTTGTTCGAACGTTTTTTTTATGAGCGCTTGCCTCTCTACCCGGATAGAGAACTGAACTTCACGCAACTTTCTTTGTTAACCAGATTCTGCAGTTCATACTCCTGGTCCTTTGTTCGAAGTGATAGCCACGCTCGGTTATTATACATACGTCTCGAAACAAGACCAATTGATTCCGTGAAATTGTGCCTTCCCCAAGAGGACAGTCGAAGTATCTTCCGGCGTCAGTCCGTCGATGACGCCGTTTCCTTCGATTCCGCAATATCCTTGTACCCAGCGTATTGATGTCGTGTTTATCGATGCCAAGAGTTCAAGAGTGTCAGAACACTGTTTGTTACCTTAGGGGTGATCATCATGTTGGCTAGTGCCCTAATGGCTTTTCGGTTGTCTGAAAAGACAACTAAATGTAAAGGCGCCTTTCAAACCATTTTCTAAGTTATTTCAGGCAAAGGTAGCGATTACTAGCACCCTTGTCTTGAACACACTTTGTATGTACCATCTAATGTAATAGAAAGTCTAGTGCCGGGTCAATATTTAAATACCCGTACCTCACGAATGGAGGACAGACCCGTCTGCGGATCAATGTGCATATCATGGTTTCATTTGAGAGACTCAATTTGCCCATTTGGTGTTGTGGTGTGGAGTTTTCTGCCAAAATATATGTATTCCTTTCATCATGAAGTGGGAAACTTGATGCAAAAAACATGAAAGGAGTGTGAAGGAAAAGTGTAAACAATGTTTCCCAACAATGTTGCTAAGCAATGTTTTTTTATGTTTTTTTTTTTGCAAAAAAGCGCACCCAGCGATCGTTTTTAGTAAAAATGATTTGTAGATTCTGACTGACATAACTGACTAAATTGTTTTATTGCTTAAAATGATGTGGGGACTAATAATTTGATGAAATAGTTACGGCTTTTTGTATTTCTGCGACGATGTGAGATAGGGCATTTCTATATTAAGGTAATGATATGTATGTACATATGTATGTACAATTTACACCTTAAAAAACTTAGTTCATCTAATCCCCAGCCGACTGCCGAACAGTGTAAGCTTTTGATTGCAAAGCGAGGGCCTTTATGGCTAATGCTAAGAAATATTTGATTTACGAAATAAATACTCGAATTTTTAATGCTGGTTTACTTTTATTTCCATCCTGAAATCTCATAAATGCTGCTTCAAGAAGCGTAAAACACAACGAGCGAAATAGTGTTGCCATAATATCTATATAATTTTAGCCTAGATGTATTGATGATTAACCGTGAAAATTCATTTTCAGATCAACTATTAAAATTGTATATAAACACCCTATGCTGACTATTTAAATATAGAAAGTGTAACCCTGCTACTTCTAGGTCGTACTCCTTTATTAGTTCCAACTAAATAACAAAAATTATAATAGTTGTTTTATTATTAAAAGTTAAATAAGACTAACACATCACCATTGCATTAACTCCTTTTCCATAGCTCAGCTCTTTTACGAAACTAGAAACAGGTAGTGGTGAAAAAATNGAATAGTTGTTTTATTATTAAAAGTTAAATAAGACTAACACATCACCATTGCATTAACTCCTTTGCCATAGCTCAGCTCTTTTACGAAACTAGAAACAGGTAGTGGTGAAAAAATTTTCACGTACTTGGTTCGAACCGCTCTGTTCGTAAATACTTATCTTCTTTAAAGGCTAGTCTGATAGAGTCGCTCCTGAAGATGCAAAAATATTTAGCTAAACGTTGGGGCAAAGAAAGTGGAATAAATAGTTTTATTTGCACTAAAAATTGCAAGATTAGACTAGTCCACAAAAAAGTGAAATGTTTAAAATTTCAAAGCATCCAGCTTCAAGAATCAAATACTGTGTTGCCCTTTTCCCGCATATATAAATAAAGACGATCTGGTGTGATGGACTCCTTTTATCCCAATGAATTTGAATAGATGGATTACTGAACGGGAACGAGAGAAGAGGTGCTCCGTAAAGTGTTAAAAAAAACAAACAAATTAGATTTCTAGCTAATCTTTTACCATGAACAAAATATAGTTTTAGTTTACGTTTTTCTTGCCATATTCATCATAAAATAGATATATTTACTACATACATTTAGTATAATATCTATGCGAAAATTACGAAGTTTTCCCTTTATTCCTTTTAGTCGTCGAGATTATATTTTAAAAGAAAGAAAAAAATTAAATTTTGCAATTTGAAAAAATTTCTTAGAAAATAGCTATAGATATTTTACCCCTGATTTTCCCCCTAATGGTCCAGAATAACCCTAAATATAGAGATAAATAACCCAACCTGGCAACACTGCGGCGAAACTGATTTTAATAAATGTTATGACAATTTGCAAATTTGAATATGTTGTTCGCCTTATACAACCACATGTGGCGCATTTTAATCGGCGATTTCTGCTTTAGTTTCATTTTATTGTTATTTCGCCCGATCCTGATGTATATTTGTTAAAACACTCAACACGTAGCTGCAGCGTAACGGGCTTTATTAAGCTGTTAGCTACAATAATAAAAGCAACAGCTTGGCCAATAGCGAAAAAAAGTGTACCGTTGACAAGCGCAAATATCGACAAAACGTTAAATCGATTTTATATAAATTTGTGCCAAAGCTGATTGGAATTCTTTTATTATACAAAACTGCAAAAGAAAACCCAACTTCAAGAAACAACCAGAGCGAGCAAAAATCGAGTAAAGATAAACAAAGGTATATACCGTCTTAACGAATACGAAAAAGACCACACTGACTTGCTACAAATTTGTATTGAGCACACTTTATAGTCTTCAATGCTGCTGCTCAGTTGTTGAATTTTTAAATTTCGTAAAAAAAATTTAGGTTTCACGCATAAAACGGTGCTTCAAGCGATGTGACGACTGCCGTTTGGCGACTCATCGGCCATTCAGCAGCGCTGTTGCAACGCACTGATGCCGCCAAAATGTTTTGTAAAGACCAAGAATTTATTGAACAGAAATAAAGTGGAGAAGGCAAGCAAAATATATAATACGACATATAGCAAAGTAAAGCAAACGTTAGCCATTGGCATTCGACAATCAATATATAGCCACCGCTACAACTACAAATAACGCGTTTCTTTTTAACAATACATATTTTATGCGTTCTTGCGTTGCTTTTTCGTATGTGCGTTCGTTTTATTTTCGTTTTTTTTTCACGTAGGTTTTTTACTTTGCCTTCTTCTGATTTGTGCGCATGCGCGTATATTTGTGTTCACTTACTTAGCCGCTTCTTTAGTTGCGCTTTTAATTTATGTCAAAATACTGTAAAAGCGAATGTTTGCCCATTGTGTTACTAAAATAACACAAGTGCGCTACTGAAAGCGCCGATAATTCGATGAACGATCGACAATTTGGCCGAAATTTTGTTGAAAAAAAAAGAGAAAATACAAAAGAGAGCGTCTTCTGAACATAAATAACAACAAGCTACTTTTATTTTTTTGTGGGATTATTTAACCCTTTCACGACTATTAGCAAATAAGTGGGCTGATAAGTAAAAAAAATGTGGTTTGGATTGTGAATTAGTACAGACTAAACCGACCTTTTTTTACAAATTTTTGGTAGTAAGTAACGTAAAACAGCCACTGTGGCTGAGTGGTTAGGGGTCATGCTAGTGCTCCGCAGGACCTGTGTTCGATATCTGGCCCGAGCAACATCTAAATTAGAAATTTTGTTTTCCAAAAGCGGTCGCCTTCGATAGGAAAGAAAAAGCTTCTCGAAGAATCCATTTACCATTCGAAGGCGGCATAAACTTGTAGGCCCCTCCATTTGTGTAAAAACATAAAGACGCTTACCACAAATTGGTGGAGAATCTCGGCCAAACACTAGGCAAAAGTGTAAGCCAAAATATTGTAATAATTATTAAAGCAAAACTGCTGAAAATTTCTTATGAGTAGAGTAACTTCTTGGGGAGCACATTTTCCTTACAGCTGGAAGAATTAAAATATGATTAAAATTTGCGTACAGCTACAGAAGGTCTAAATTTTTTGTAAGTTCTGCATAAGAGTACTAACTCAAAATTTGTATTCGGCGCTAAAAGAACCACACTCGTATTCATATACCCATCCCTTACTGATGCGTTTGCTTAAGTCACTATTCATCTACTTATTGACACAATTCCAAATACTGCTTTCGATATACAGTGGCGGCCAAAAATTTTTATTATTTACAATACTTTTCAAGCTAAAATTTTTTTGATATTTTTTTTTTTTAAATAGTGTTCATGCTTTAACAAAAACCATATAAAATCACACTTTCAAACTTCACATAGAATTTAGAAATTTTTCACAAATTTTTTTAAAATATCAAAAAAACGATTTTTTTTTTAATTTTTCCGGAACGCAGTTATCAGGATTATAAAATTTTGTTTAAATTAGTGTAAGTTTCAAGCTGCTAAAGAATCGCATAGATTTTTAATATTTTTTTTTTTGCTGACGGCTTTTTCGGTTTTTTTTTTTCACATATAAAACGACATCTAGGAAAACTGGTNGCTGACGGCTTTTTCGGTTTTTTTTTTTTTCACATATAAAACGACATCTAGGAAAACTGGTGTTGAATTGTTTTAATTTTTTTCGCAAAAGTCTTGCGCATATACTTCCACAAAAAATTCATGTTTATAAGGAAAAAAGTTCAAACCGCCTTCAACAAAAAAAATATATATATATTAAAAATCAATGCGATTTTTTAGCCGCTCAACACTTTCACTAATTTTACTAAACTTGTATAACCCTGTTAACTGCATACCAAAAAAATTTAAAAAAAAATAAAAAATCTTGTTAAATAGCTCGAAATTTAGACAAACATTTGTGGATTTTTTCTGTAAAAAGGTTGAAAGTGTTACTTATTATAGCTTGAAAAACATTGTTAATATTAAATATGAAACACCATTCGACATTGTTATCGTTTTTATCGATACATTTATCGTTTTTTTTATGAAGATTCAAATCATTCCTTACCATAATTTTGAGGAAAAGTAACAAATATTCCCATATCGTCAAGCTTTATACTCACAATCGATAGATGCCTGACGAACGTCAATCCTCCACTGAGAGTTAAAAAAAATTTTAAGTAAAATTACAAAAAAAAATTCAATAATTGTTGGTCATAGAAGTGCGATTTAGCTTACGTTAACTCCCAGCATGCTTCAAATTTCGAGCATCAGTTTAAGCTTTTGACATCTCCACCCCGCTGTGCAACTTAAAGCTGAGCCCCTTTTTGTTTTGTGAACTTAAAAGATAGCGCAGATCAGTAAATAAAATTAAATGTAACGCGTGGTTATAATAAGTAAAGCAACAACAACAGGCTTATATAGAAAAATTCAAAATGCAGTGCTGAACAAATTTTTGGCCTACCTTAAAGTAACAGCAGCAACAACCAAAAATATCAAATTCCATTCCTTCAATAAAAGCGGCGCAACACGATTTTTATTGCTACATTAAGTTGTTAAAACAAAATTTTTAATTGCAGCGAGACCTTTTTGTTTCTTGTTATGTTTTGAACTGTCCATTAATTTTTTTTTTTTAATGCAACGCATTTTTCGACTACATGTTTTGTTATTGTTATTCATTTATTTGTTTACTATTGCGCATACGAAAAGTGTGCCAAGCCCTTCTAAACTAAAAAACAAAAAAAAAAAAACTGCGCAGCTTAGGCGGTTTAATGGAAGGCTTTTGTTGTATGTTTTGTTTCTGGTTTTGTTGGTTTTGCTTTTGTTTTTGTTTGAAAGTATGTTTCTTACATTAGCCATCAATCAAGCGATGCTTTACTGGTAGAGTTACAGCTTAAATATTTAGTTGTAAATAGTGTTTGGTTTGGGTTATGTCGATTTATATTTGGAGCGCTTGGAGTTCAAGTTCGTGGCTTAAGTCTTTCGTTACATTTCAATACGGTTGGTACAATGCGTGTTGCTGTTAATAATAAAACCTTTTATGACACTTAGACGCCTATTTTATTTTGTTTGGTTAACTTTATTAACTTTAACTTAACTTAGCTTAGTATGGCGAATACATACGTACATATGTATGTATATTGAAACTAATCAAGAATTCAGAAAAGGGACATGAAAACTAAAAAGTTCTTCGTGGTTGTTTTGTTGATTGATAAATTAAAATAGTAACAAAAATAATTAACAAGAAGCATTAAAAAATTCCAAAATTCAAATGTCATCAAATTTAATTTAAAAGCCCACTCTGCGCTGAGTCCGTCAAAGTGTAGCCACCACAAGTATTAAACCAAACATTAATCGGCAGCAAAATTCTCTTCAATACTGGCACAACACGGCGGAGTACATAGAAGCAATAAACAATTGGCTACTCAGCAAGTCAGACCAGACAGTCAGCCAGGCAATGAACCAGACAGGCAGCCAGTAGCAGCAACGCCATCTTTATCATTTGTGTCAGTTGTACATAGTAATCAAAATCGATCAAATATTTATCTAAACAGGAAGAATTCAATAAAAGCGCCAATGCAAAAAATAAAATTAAAAAAAACATTAAGGGGAGACGAAGTAAAAGCAGAAATATTGCAAAGTAAAAATAAAACTAAAAATCGTCTAGCTTACCATCCTCATTGCCTGTCTGGCTGCGTGGCTTCCCGCCTTTTCGACTAAATCAAATCGTCGCAGACAGTCAACCGATATCTCGGCGTGTTGTTTGGCTACTGTTTTCGTCGTCGTCGACACACACAAACGCATCGCACACGGTAGCCACTCTTTGCATTTGTAATCTTTTACTTGCCGCAACACAAAAAACTTGCGATAAGCACTGCAAGGCAAACGTCGTCTGTGGCACTCTACTTGCGCCACATGTGCATGCGTGTGTGTGTGTGTGTGTGTTTGAGTTTATGTCGCTTACCCACTTTGGACCTTAAGGCCATAAACCACTATAACAACGAAAACACCACAAAACAGATGCGACCAATAAATGACGACAACAAGCAAACAGTTGCTGTGGCAACAAACGTAGCAGAAGTAGTAGCAACATCAACAGCAACAGCGGCAGCAACAAGTCTAATGAAATTCCATTTAGGGTCTAACATCATGCCACAAAAGGCGGTTTCGCTTTCGCCTGAAATGGTGAATAAATAAAATAAAAATAAAACAAAAGCATTTTGTGTGCTGTGGACAAGGCTGTAGCGAAAAAAAAAAAACAGAAAACACAAATTGAAAGGTTTTCGTAGTTCCTCGGCTTGTTGTCTTGACGATGTTTTTTTTTTTTTGAAACAATATTTCTTTGCTTTGCAGCCGCACTGCTACTGTTGTTGCTGCACCTTAGCTCGCGAATTGGTTTGTTAGTTTGTTATTAACTACTTGTTTTTTTTTTTTAAGTTAAAGTCTTTGTTTTTAAAAAGTTTACGTTTGCCATTTTGATAGAATTTTGAGCTAATGTTTTTGCCGCTGTTGTTGTTGTGTTTATACTTTCAGTTCTCCGTTGTTGTTCGCGTTATAGTTTCTATGTTTTGTCTTAGCACATGGTTTTGCTCATATTTCTGCATTATTTATCATAAATTTTTTTTATGAATGCAATTTTTCTAATATGGCTGCCAGACATATAGCTGAGTGAAATTATAAAACTGAGTTGATCGCGGGATTATATACATTTTTGGAGTAGGAAAACAACTTTTACTATACTGTCAGGTGCAATATGAGAGATAAAATAATACACTAGGTGGCGCAAGTGTCGAGATAATTGAGAAACTCGTATTTGTGTTTCTATTTGATTCATACATAGTAAGCTTGTTTTAAAAAATATTATTTTACTATGAATTTACTTAGCATCACTTTTTCATGCGGATAAAATGCCATTTTCATTTTAAAATTGTTAGTTAAAAAAAGTATCGATTTTGAAAAGAATATGAAATAGATACCATTGCTGTTTGCTAAGTAAATTTAAAATGCCAAAAAAAAAAATACCGAAAATTTAGCTAGAGCTACTTACGAACCCTAGCCGCGAAAAAGGCGTAAGCAACATTTTTTAAAAAATATCTTTTTGATGCAGAAATGCTCCAGGAGCATCTATATGCATTTCCGCATAAAAATAAAAATTAAAGAAAATGTCGACTATGTTTTTCTTTTGGCGGTTAGGGCTCAACATGTATAGTTAAAAAATAACAAACGTGGATTGTAGTCGGAGAAAAGGTTTATGAGTGCCTTAAACAGCTGCTCAAATGCTTAAAAAATTGTTCACCAACAATGAATATTTGTCAAAGTTGCGACACGGATTGCTAGCGCGCTTATTTCCAGACACTACGCAATGACAACTTGTCAAAGCAATAAAAAGCAAGCGAGTTTTTAAATTAGGATAAAAAAACTAATGCGAGAAATACGATGGATATCGCAACCAATGATGTGACATTAAATACCAGAAGCAACAGACACTCAGGCTTTCAAAACAGCCAACTCATAAGAATGCCTGTACCACCATGAGTGAACTGCTGAATGGAAAAGAAAATGTTGCGTTCAAAAACATGGGTAATCATAATGATTTAAAATGACTAGACGAAATGAATGTTTAAATGCAAACAAAACTCGTCGTCATAGATGATAATTTAGAAAGACAGCACAACTAACCAGCGAGTGGCTAGCAGAAAATGGGCGTGCACATGCGTGAAAAAACGTAATTCGAAAAGTATTCGAATATACATATTTTGTTATTGTAGACATTCTAAGATGCGTATGCAGTGCGCAAAGCATGACGCATCAAATTGACTAATGATGATAATTATGATTTTCTATAAATGAATTTTAATGCACGCAGCATGCACAAAAAAAACGCTTATCGAGTAGCAAGCGAAAGAAGAAATTCGTTAAAGAAATGTCTGATTTTTATATATGTAGTAAATTATCGAAATTAAAGTAGCAACAACAGTAGCAGGCAAGCAAACGCATATGTATGTACTCGCCTATTTATCTTTAATTTCCTTTCAATGCGATCGTGTGCAGTCATGTTTCCTCATTTGCTGGCGATTGCATGCAGTATTCGATTACGTGCCACAAGCGGATAACTGGTAATAAAAATTTGTACGCTTCAAATGGAAAGCAGAAATTAAAAATCATTTTCATGCGTTGCATGCCACAAATAAATGCAGTGTGAAATATATGGCTGGCTGTGCGCAAACGTAAGCGAGCGGTAAGACTCTTAAATTGTTAATTAAAATACGTTGAATTCACGCGTTAATTGCAATAAAAAATAAATTATTAAATGAATTTATGAAAATTCAAATACCAACTACGAGAGCGGCAAACGCTGACAAGGCGTTTTTTTTTTAAGTAAACAAAGCAGAATGCTTTACCAAATACAAGAAATTTAATAAGCTACATAAAAATATATATATATTTTTTATTATGGCCTTTCATTTACACATAAACCAACGCATGCGCGCTGAACTCGAATAAATCACCCTCACGCTGCTCTTGCGCGCCTGTGTCCCAAGTCTTTTGTTGATTTACTGGCTATGCCATTGACGTACTTATTTATGAAAATTATCTATAACAATAGCTACATATATATTTAATTATATGTATTTTAGACGTGTAAGCGGCATTCCAGTTTTGTCACGCTGTTGTTGTTGGTGTTGTATCTGTTGCCATTTTGTGTTTAGCTATGACGCTTTCAACAGCTTAAACTAAAAAAATGCCTTAACTATTTACGAGTTCATTTGAGTTCGTTGCTGAAGTCTTTTGTTTCTCACTTCGTTATGCATAGCATCGTCTGGCTGTGTACCCTGTCAATTTTTACGCATATTAAANATGCCTTAACTATTTACGAGTTCATTTGAGTTCGTTGCTGAAGTCTTTTGTTTCTCACTTCGTTGTGCATAGCATCGTCTGGCTGTGTACCCTGTCAATTTTTACGCATATTAAAAGTTACATATAATTATTTTTTCTGATAAAACCTTACATATCCATATGTATATGTTCGCTGCTTTGTTTTTATTGTTGCTGCTATGGTGTTTGTTGAAAATAGCGTGTCTGTTATACAATAAATATTTATATTGATAGTTCAAAGTCAACGTAACTGAGAATGCAATGAGATGAAACTTGAGTTAGTGTATTGAAATATGAGGAAGTGCTTATTATAAGGGCTTGGATATCAGAATATTTATGTGAAATATCCACTTAGTGATTTTCGAGTTTTTAGATATTTGATATACATATGTATTCACCTAAAATTGGTTAGTGCTTTTCATGATCTAATTTTCGTTAATAATTTTGAAATCTCTTAAGATTTCAACAGCAGCAACCAATTACGACCAGCATATTTCATGTCTAAGGATAATTTGCGGTACCATGATATAACTCCAATTTTAAAAATTGGAATTATGTCACTCCTTAAGGCCTTTACAGCCGCTTGGCTGTCGCTGCAGATCCTGATTTTATGTCCGCGCAACCTTTCGCCAATTATCCAGTGTGCCACTTTCAGTATTGCAATGACTTCCAATTGAAGGATCGTTGCCATTGCACTCAAAGTACTAAAGCATCTGAAGTTACCTGTTTTGATGGTAGTACGCCCTACACTTCATTCAGGAGTAGGCTCTCCATTGATAGAGTCAATGTAGTTTAGTTTTGTTTGTGATTACTTTAGAATACCGATTTCAAATTCGTAATAGTTAGATCAATAGCTTTAATATCTCAGCATAATTATTTCTACTTTTACTTACTCGAAGCTTGGGCCGCTCAATATCAGTTTTCAAATAACTTAAGCTTCAAGCGGGTATTCTTTAAAGAAAAGATCCGTGTTGATTCAGCAAGACAGTTCAACAAACTATTATACATTGACAAACAAACTGATAATTTCTCTATTAATGTCATTGTTTTTAATCCCTATCTGCTCACTTCACAATCCTGTCACTTTTGAGCAGCGAGTTCTTTCGTAGACCAGTTTAATATTTTTTTTATTTTCACTAGTTTATTGTTTGAAAGTTTTTTTTTTTTTTTTTGAAACTCATCTCTTTTAGTTTTGTTTTATCTTAATTGCCATATTAACCTTTGTATCGTTTTCAAAGCCGCGCCATGCATAATTAATCGTTTAATGAGTTGTTTCAATAAAAGCCTTCAGCGCATTCCCAAGTTTCATTTTAATTTTCAAATACATACTGCTTTGTTTATAGCCTTATAGTTTTTTTATTGTTTTTTTTTTGCTTTTGCACATTTTTATGTAAAATCTCTACGGCTATAAAATATGCAAATTAAATTATGTCAGCATAAATGGTTTTTTGCTCGCTTACTTTTTTATTTTATTTGCATGAAGCGCTCAAAATGCTAGTTATCTACCTTTTGTGTGGAGACAGTATAGAAATGTATTCTTGTATAACGGTTTGAAAACATATTGAATACAGCTTTCGAAAGTTTGTGTAAATTATTTTTGAGTGTTCGCACATAATACTGCTAGCATTACCTTTTATGATACAAATCGCTTTGTTTTGTTGGCATTTAAGAGCTTTCAGTGTCTGTATAAATACTTTTTATCTAATAAAAGCCTGAATTAACCATTTATGCATATGTACATATGTAAGAGCATAACATTAAGTGTCATTAAAAATATTTTATACTGATTATATGCAACACATGTTTTAATATTTAAATTAAAATACGTTTAAAATACGCAGTTATCACGTTCGAATTTACCTTTCAATTTGTTTAAACAAGTAAAGTACTTATGAAAAATATAATTCGAAAAATACGATTAAAACTTCTATTCATTAAAGCCGGTTAGTTAAATTGGTGGATAGTTCAGAAACACTGTCTTAATTTTCACTTTAAATGAATCCGCATGGCGTTAAAACGCCCAAAATTTTATTTCGAAACCCAAAAAAAAAATAGTCCAAATGTTAGTCAGAGTTATAAGAGATCCGAGTGGCATATTTAATTAAAACCATCCAATCGTTTCTGAGTGAAGAGTAGTCTCGCATTGTGAATGTTTTTATTTTCATCGAATTTCAAATCCTATATACCGATGAAGAAAGTTCTTAATTAAAAAATAAAACTTTATCATACATCTACAGGGCCAAGNTTAGTCTCGCATTGTGAATGTTTTTATTTTCATCGAATTTCAAATCACAATATACCGATGAAAAAAGTTCTTAATTAAAAAATAAAACTTTATCATACATCTACAGGGCCAAGGCCTCTAGTTTCACCTCTCATTTTTGAAATTCCTTTTCAAAAGAATTCTCAAACTAAAATCCGCTAAATCTCTTTCGTCTGACATTGTAATGCACATGTATTTCAATAAACTGATGAACTAATTCGAATTCGATTGTTCGAACAAATGGCAACCCTTCTAAATAAAGGTCAGGAATAAATCCCTTTCAAACCCATTTCGATTTATACCCATAGTTTAATAATTCATCCAACTTACTGAATAATTTGAATGTAACTTTGTGTGTGTAACACGTGGCAGCTCTCTTCAAATATTCGAAATGTTCAAACTAAAGATTTCTTAACATTCTTTCGTTTGACTACGGTATTTTTATATTTCATATACTTTTTGAATTAGGTAATTAAGTCAGACCATTCAAACAGGTGGCAGCCCTTTTCAAAAGTATTTTCAAGCTTAAGAATTTTTAACTCTCCTTCACCGGACACTGCGATAGATATTTAAATTAACTGATGAATAATAAGGAATTTTAAAACATCTGACAACACCACTAAATACAGTTCAGAAATAAAAATTTTTCAAACCCTCTTCGATTGATATACATATTTTAATAATTCATTTAACTTATAAAATGATTTGAATTTAACTTTTAAAATAGGTGGCAACCCTCTTCCAACACCTCAAAAATATGCTTAACATCTATATTTTGATACTTCGCATAACTTGTGTATAAGTAAACTAAATTCGGTATTTCAAGCAGGTGGCAACCCTCTTCAAAACATTTTCAAACTACTACTTTCTGAAACCCCTTTCGTTTGGCACCCATATGGTGACACATATTTCTCTTATTTAATATGATTTTTTAAACAGGTGGCAACCCTCCCATAGTTCAGCTAAGAAACAAAGCTTTTCAAAACCATTTCGATTGATACCCAGCTTGTAATAATTGATTTATATTTTTTTAAATAATTTGAATATAGTTTTTTAAAAGGTGGCAACTCTTTTCGAAAAACTAAAACCAGTTTGTACATCTACAGGTCAAGTGCTTTAATTTGACATCTCTTCTTTGAAAATCGGGCAAACGGTACAGATCTTTTATCCTGGATAAAAAAATCCATTCGCGTATTATATACATACATAGATATCATGGTTTTTGAATACCATGAAACCAATATTTCCTCAAGTAAACTTTAAACAGCTGCATCATATTCAGATTTCGTAATATTGCATAAAGCATATTTTTCACTGGACCACAAAACTCATTAATTCCATAAGACTTGAGTACTCAACGCTTGCATTTCCATTTATTTTTCTTCGTTTCGGATTTTCTTCATACACTTCTACACTTCAATTAAAATATTGTACCACGACTTGGCAAGCGGCAATTACTATGGTATGCTCATAAATGCAATGCGAAGCTAATAAAGCAAAAAAGTTCGATAAAGTTATACAACAGCGCATGTTTGTGTCTTCATTGGTGTTAATTTTGCGCTCCTTCATTTGTTCTTTGCTGTTGGCGCACGTGCGAAGTATGTAATTGAATTTGCAATTTTTTTCAGTATGGCAGTTAATCTCAACAAAAACGAAATGCAAATCGACTATGTTCAATAAAATAGTAAGCATACCAACATGGTGCTGCATGTGTACAGACATTTCTATATAAAATTACGTATTAACAACAATTTTCTTTTTTTTTGCCTTTGAATATGTGTTTGTGCGCATGTTCATAACTGGTATGCAAAATAATCAGGTGTGCAACAAATCAGCAGCCGGCAAACAACATACAATTAACATGTCAGTGGCAAGCAACAATTGTACAACAACGCTTTGCAATTGCAAATAAGTGTAAAAAAGCAACATAACAATAAAAGCCACTTACAAAGTAATCACTACATATGAATGTATGTATGTATGTATGTATGTATGTACAAAAGTTGTAACAACAGCAAAAAATCAAGTAAAATCAAAAATAATTGGCAGACCTGGCACTTGGATGCCAATCATTGCAAACATCAACGCAACAGCAGCAATATAAATAATTTATTAATAAATTAAAGAAAATAAATATTTTTATATGCGTGGATTTATTTATTAGGGCAGCCGAGAAGAAAAACCAACCATACCCTTTCAAATAACGAACATTTTTTTAAACTTTGGCTTTTTGTACTAATTTGCAAACTTAATTGCGGCTTCTCCAATTGAATACTTCTCACAAATTCTGAAGAAATTTTATTTGATTTACTTTCTTCCCTTATTGGTGTAGCGCTTTGGTTATTACAATTTTTTTCTTGTGATTTTGATTTTGACTCGCATATTTGAGCCCAGCATAATTTTTTCGAATTTTTCACTCCATCCGCTTGCCTAAAATTGGCCCTCCCTAATATTCATCGCCTCTGCGGCTTGCTAGTGTTTACACATAATTCCGCGCCTCTGCCGCTTGCTAGTGTTTACTTAAAATTCCGCAGCCGTAACAATAGTAGAAATATTTCAAAATATTCCAAACGCCTTGCGGCAAACAAATCAGCCAGCCTACTTCAGCTCAACAGGTTTGTTTCTTAAGTCTTTTGTATTGGTGGGTGGCATCCACTGATGAACGCTGTACCGAGGAGCGGCGAAGTGGCCACTTAATCACTCTTCTCTGTTTATATACATTTGCCGTAATGGTTGTTTGTAATTGCATAACAATCAGCATTAATGTTTAACCTTTTTGCAACAACAACAAACAATTAAAAATACAAACAAAAACACATAGCAAATAAGGCAAATAAAGCAAAGGAATATTACAAGTTAATCAACTCAGAGGCGTTAAGCTGCGTAAAGCAATCACAGCTGGCATTGTGTATGAACTCAAAACGACAACAACAGCAACAACAAAAGTAGTAGTAAGAGCAACAAGTGTCTGAGGCATGCAATGCAGACGCGTTTATCCAAACATAAAAAATTCAACAACTACACAAGTTTTCCATTTTTTTGCGCCAGCTTTTTTTGGTCTTCGTTGGCGTTGTGCGTGTGTGAGTGAGTGACGCTTTTTCTGCAGTTTTTGCTGCATTTTGACTGTTTGTTTGTGCTTTTGCTTCAGTTGCCACATGCAGCATAAGTGTCTGGCAACAGCAACATCATTTAGACATATGCCATCGATCATTATGACACAATGAATTTACATACATACAACATATATACATATATGTATACTTACATACGAACGGACTCCTTTGCCTGCCTTTTCACAGCCGAGTATCTTCGCATCCACACATTTTTGTGCGCTTTTTTACAAAGGCTTTGTCTGTTGTAGCTGTGGCCTCACCAGAACGTTGCCTACCGCACACAATCAGTCAATGCGACAAAAACGTAGCTAATTACCTAAGTGGTGTAACGACATAAACGTGCATAGCGTACATCTGTAGCAGTAAACAGTAATGTACGTACTCGTATATCATGACAACAGCAATTTAAGAACGTAAATGAAGTACTTTGGCAGCTAATTGTTATTATCTTCGTCTGTCTTTGGTTGAGCAGGTGAACGAACCCACATTAGTAGGGTTATTGACTCGGTTTTTCCAAACCCGAAATTTAGATTTTTCAGATACCGAAAAAATCGAATTTTTTTCGAAAAACCGTTTTTTTTTTATTTCATACACATCTTGACCTCTCAATAAAAGTTTTGAGTTTTTCGAAGTTTTCAATGCTTTTCCCATTTTAAGAGAACCCCTAAATGGAGAGATGCGCACTTTTACTCCAGCTCGGAGGAAGTACGATCGGAGGTTTGGCTTTTTTAATGTCGCTGGGACCAGAAATTGAACAATGGACTTGGCTACGGTGGCAATAGCACTACTCAAATAAATAATAATAATAATAAAGTATTAAAAAAGTTAAAATGATATCAGACGTGAATTTTTAACTGATTTTTATTTGTTGTACTTTTGATAAAAAAAAAAAACTTTGAACTTATTTCACTTTTCTCTTTTTGATCATGACTTCATACCAAAATTTTCACTGTGTGAAAGCTAAGTAAAATAAGACCGGTTTATCGGGTTTTTTCTTAATTTCAAATTCGGGAACCAGTCTTTTTCAAATTGAAATTTTCCGAATATGTAACTCGAAAACCCGTTTTGGAAAGCAAGCGACTAATCGAACACCCCAATATTTAGTACGTAGAATTGGGGCTAGTATGAAAAAATTAAAAACAAATCGGCATAGTCTCTTTATCGTTATCGATATATTTTCTTTTATAAATTATTTTCAATATATATAGATTAATCGATATTGTTTTCGCTATATGTATTTTTTCGGATAAAAATAACCGATATATTTTCGATATTACCTATTATGAATTTTACTATAGATGCCGCAATCAATATACCTTTGAAAAAAGTTTCGATAGTTATCGTTATTTTTATCGTTTTATAGTTTAATAAGAACGTGTCGCCCTCGGAAACAAATAATATTGCCATCGTATCGATATCTTATCACCAGTCGCTCTAAAATGTGCACTGAAGGCAACTCGGCTGGGCGAGTCGTTTTCTTATCGCTTCTTAGAATAATTTGATTTTTTTAATGCTTCATATATTTTTTGTATACAAAATTGGAAATAAGCTTTCTGTTTTTTCAATCCTGTCTTTGGTGTAAATTAGATATTTTTTTGGTTGTTTTGAATACGAGTACAATAAAAAATATACACACATATATTTACAAAAATTTTAATACTTATAAAAGGAAAACATCAAGAAAATTTCTATTAATTATTANTTTTTATAAATTATTTTCAATATATATATATTAATTGATATTGTTTTCGCTATATGTATTTTTTCGGATAAAAATAACCGATATATTTTCGATATTACCTATTATGAATTTTACTATAGATGTCGCAATCAATATACCTTTGAAAAAAGTTTCGATAGTTATCGTTATTTTTATCGTTTTATAGTTTATTCCCATTAAACAATTTTTGTTGCCGGCAATAAGAAAACGTGTCGCCCTCGGAAACAAATAATATTGCCATCGTATCGATATCTTATCACCAGCCGCTCTAAAATGTCCACTGAAGGCAACTCGGCTGGGCGAGTCGTTTACTTATCGCTTCTTAGAATAATTTGATTTTTTTAATGCTTCATATATTTTTTGTGTACAAAATTGGAACTAAGCTTCCTGTTTTTTCAATCCTGTCTTTGGTGTAAATTAGATTATTTTTTGGTTGTTTTGAATACGAGTACAATAAAAAATATACACACATATATTTACAAAAATTTTAATACTTATAAAAGGAAAACATCAAGAAAATTTCTATTAATTATTACCGATATACACTGACGTACGTAGATCTGTACTAGGCTTCGGGGTACGTCGTCATCACGTGCAACGAGGAGGCGGACAGGTTCGCTAAAGAATGCGCCTTGTCGGAAACTATGCTTTAATAGGAAGTGCCCTGGCTCCGACCAATGATGAGGTCTGTAGGAGATGCAGTACGAAAGACGATACAGCGGAGCATATCCTATGTGACCTATATGAGTGCCCAGCCCTTAGCAGGCAGCGAATCGGTCTCCTGGGACTAGGCTTTCTGGAAGTCGTGTGCCAAGAGGACTGCGGTGTTCTTCAACATTGCTCCTGGCGCTTAGTGATTAGCTGTCTAATAGGGTCGGAGTTTATCTGGTGACCCAATGGAACTTAATGGTCTCTGCGAAGCCACACTGGGGCTAGCCAGTTTACCCAACCTAACCTAACCGATATACATATAAAGATGTATTTATCGAACTACTGTCGATATAATTAGAATAATCGATATCATTTATGATGAAAATCAATCTCTTTTCCATAAAATTATCGATAAGGTTATCGTTATAGTTTTGAATGTGCGTGTGTGTGAATTAAAATATCCAATGACTCTGATACGTGTTTAACATCCATTCCGATGTATTTATCGAACACATATGGATATAATTAGAATTATCGATATTATTGCCCGTCAAAATCAATATCGTTTTCGATAAAATTATCGATATCACCGTTAATGTTATCGTTATATTTCTGAATATGCATGCAAGCAAAAAACGAATGAATTACATTATCCAATGACAATGTTATGTGTTTTATATCGAAAAATTGTAAAGTAGACAAATGCGCACATTCATTCGGATGTATTTCATTGATCTCATATCGATATAATTAGAGATATCGATAATATTACCGATAGAAATCATTATCGCTTTCGATAAAATTTTCGATATTATCGTAAATGTTATCGTTATATTTCCGAATACGCATATCGATNTATTTATGATGAAAATCAATCTCTTTTCGATGAAATTATCGATAAGGTTATCGTTATAGTTTTGAATGTGCGTGTGTGTGAATTAAAATATCCAATGACTCTGATAAGTGTTTAACATCCATTCCGATGTATTTATCGAACACATATGGATATAATTAGAGTTATCGATATTATTGCCGGTCAAAATCAATATCGTTTTCGATAAAATTATCGATATCACCGTTAATGTTATCGTTATATTTCTGGATATGCATGCAAGCAAGAAACGAATGAATTACATTATCCAATGACAATGATATGTGTTTTATATCGATAAATTTATCGAAAAATTGTAAAGTAGACAAATGCGCACGTTCATTGTATGTGATGTATTTCATCGAACTCATATCGATATAATTAGAGATATCGATAATATTACCGATAGAAATCATTATCGCTTTCGATAAAATTATCGATATTATCGTAAATGTTATCGTTATATTTCCGAATACGCATATCGATNTCCAACTACTTGTAAACATTTCTCCCAGTGCCAAAATTTCACTCAGCAAGCAACATTCATGAATTTCTCCATATTTTTTGTACAGTTGTTACTTTTTTCAACAAGTACCTGCTAGCTAATATTTGTATGCAACTCTCACCGCTGTCAGCCCATATTTGTAAATCACTTAAGCAACTCGCCAGCGGCAACATTGACAAGACAGCCAGACAACTCATGAGGGGGGAAGTCNAACATTTGTTACGGCAATTGTTTTTGTTATTATCGTAGCCGTCGTAGTCGTTGCCTTTGCCGCTGTTGTTCGCCATATAGCGCTTGACCTAAACATTCGCGAACATCTGTTAATGCTGTTATTATGTGGTAACTGTTGTTGCCCGGCATCGGTATTTATTCAAGTTGGTAGCATTGAATTGTTTAAAGCTGCGGTTGTTGTTGTTGTTGCTTTTTTGCAGGTGTTGTGGCATTTAGAATTGTAAGTGAAGTTTTTTGCTTGCGGCAGTAGTAACAAGCACCTGAACAGACTGCTTTTTTGTGTTGCAAATGCTGTCGGATTGCAGTGTTGGTATCTGTGCGTGGGCATGTACATATAACAGATAAATGTGTTTTACTTAAAAACAAAAACAACGTATTACTTAGTTTACAAAAATTAATTTAGGTGCTATTGAACTGTTCTCATTATGGCTATGATTTTTGAATCCAACATCAAAGCGGTTTAAAGTAAAATATTAAAGTGGCTCGAAAAAACAAGAAGTAATTTTTTCTAAAACTGTTCACATGCAGTGAGAACAGTTGTTAAGAGTAATATAGGCATTTAAGAGGCAAAACAAGATGTCTCTTCTACTTATATACGCTCAAATGCATCAATAAAAACTGTTCCCACTTTCCAATAACAAGAATACATTTGAATTTTTGAATGCACTATTGTTACCTACCTGTCTTTTTCCAACTACTTGTAAACATTTCTCCCAGTGCCAAAATTTCACTCAGCAAGCAACATTCATGAATTTCTCCATATTTTTTTTACAGTTGTTACTTTTTTCAACAAGTACCTGCTAGCTAATATTTGTATGCAACTCTCACCGCTGTCAGCCCATATTTGTAAATCACTTAAGCAACTCGCCAGCGGCAACATTGACAAGACAGCCAGACAACTCATGAGGGGGGAAGTCGTAGAGGAAGTGTAGTTGTTAAGCCCTCTGCGCTTCACAAAACAATTTACCAATTTTGGCTAAAGCGCTGCTGCAGCGCCCGTGGCAAGGTAACAATACCAACAACAATCAAACACACTTATTGCCCGAAGCGGTAGCCGCGCTAATGGCCACCAATTGCAGTAGTTGTCGGCCGTGCATTGNTTATTGCCCGAAGTGGTAGCCGCGCTAATGGCCACCAATTGCAGTAGTTGTCGGCCGTGCATTGCAACACGTGCGTTTTGTGTGTCTAATGCCAATTGTGTTTGCTGTTTTTGTATGTTTGCTCTTATGTTACGTTTCCTTCGTTATTGCTGGCTGCTTTTCATTGTATTTGTGATTGTGCGGCAATAGCGCACTGGTCGCACCTTGTTTGCGCTTTTCGCGCGAAATAGCCATACGCGCGTTTAGTGGACGCGCGACGCATGCGCGTGCGCACGTTTTTGCCGCAAATGGAGTTATCAACCAAAAGCGTCTTCATTGCACGCACACATACATAACTTAACATATGTATTTATGTATGTACGTGAATCTTCTTATGCCGCACATGACTTGCAACATCAATTGGCTGACGTAATTTTCCAAGGAAAATGTCTGCACGCTCCGGTTGCTGCCACACCATTTGCTGTCATTGTCACAATGCCGCCGTTGCTTCAGTAATGTTGCATGCAACATGTGTTGTCTGCGCACTTATTTCGTGCGTAGTTGTCAGCGCTATTTGTGATTACATGCCCCTCACACTCTCACTCTCTTGCTCGCTGGGAATCGGACCCTCTGCGGCTGGCCACTTCATTTGCAGTGATTGCTGCTTGATTTTCCGCTGCAGCTAATGAAGAGAACAAGCTAACACATGCAGCACTGCAGTAACAGAAATGAAAAAATTTACAATAAGTTGTTTCATTTAATCAAAAAAAAAAGATACAAAAATGCAATACTCCAGAGGCATACACGCGCAGGGGCAGCACTTAGGACTTAAACACTTATTAGACATGTTTGGCAAGTAGAAATCAAAGCAACAACAATGAGGATGTAAGACGATGTTGGAATGCTCATTGTTGTCGAGAGAAACATGATGAAAGGAATTCGTATATAGGCAGTAAATGTACACTGTATACGATATGAGTATTTAACCGTTCTCAAGTTTCTGTCAGACCTTTTCCGTGCTTCAGCCTATGTTTGCTGTTTAAAATTAAGAACATATATGTAATATTCAAACTGTTCTCACTTGACATAAACGCCAAAGGGGCAGAAAACTACTAAATTTTCACAAATAGCAGATTTTAAAAGATTTCTGCAGCAAATTCGATAGTCTTTAACTGATCCCGTTATTTGGGAACAGTTTATTTTTGCTATAATCTATGCACTTTTAGCTAAACACACAAATATTTACCAGAAATTATTACTTATTTGATATTTTGGTTCAACTTAAAACTGTTCCCACTTTTTATTTGTGACCAAATACTTGTTAGATTGATATTTTTTTGACGCTCCAAGCGAGTATTAGCAGGCAACGTTGGCGTTATTTGAATTTTTATTCCACTTTCAGCAAAAAATCACTTTAAACTCGCACTGTGATCACATACTTTATGAAAACTATTTTTGCAAATCTATTTCCACGCATTTTATCTATCTATGTACATATTAACAACTATTTTTAAACCCGTCAGTAGTTAATTTTTCTGCCATTCGCTCTCGGATGCATAACAACTAAATATTTCCATAAAATTACTACATGCCACTTACCGCTCAAAAAGTGGATACACGACTTTAATACTATGGTTTTTTGTTTTCTAGTTATTAATGCTGCCGATTTTGTTGTTACGATGCGCGTTGTGGACATTTTGTTTTTACTTACCACTCATCAATTGAGAAATTGTTGTATGCAATTAAAAAAATTGCATGTACGTGCCATAACATTTACCATCGCAATGACTGGTGAACGCCTGCGCTTACTTACCTGCAGCAACTGACATCCATCATGCGATCCAGCGCAATGAGTGAAGTGGCGGCAAGGAATCATTGCATGTGCAACTACAGCCACTACATACCACTTCAACTAATGCTAGGCCAAACTGGAACACCAGAATGCCACTGATAACAGCAAAAGCGTGCTCGACTTCATAGAAAATTGACAGAATCGCAACTTGAATGCCATCACATCAGCCATCGCATCTTCATCGCTGCGATCTGCCACATGCAAGCAGTACTGAGTATTTAGCTGATGGTTCGTGCAATGGCTACTGTGATTATATAGAAATTTGATTTGTTTTTGTTTTTTTATTTTGTTTTTGTGTTGGCAGAATGTGTTGATACCGCTGAGAATTCTTCCTCCTGTGCTGTTGTTAATGATGGTGATGATGCCATCAGCGGGTAGCCAAATCAAAAAAAATAATAAAATCGCAAGAAGCGAGCTACTCGGCTACCAAGAAACGTCTAAACTACAACGCTCTTCGCGTACTTTTTTTGTGGTGGCAGTCGATAATTTCCAGCGTTGATCTGGTTTATTCAGCGTTCGATATTCATCAGCTTTGCGCGATCGCATTTTCTAAAACATATACATACTTACATATGTATTTCGATGTTTGCTTGCCAACGTTCTATAGAAGTCATAAACACCAATTCTTAATAACATACTTACATATATCATTCACATACAATTGTATTAATAAATACTCGTAGAGTAGCATCGTGATGTTTACTCCCATTTCAGCGCCGCATGTGTGCATATTATATTAACATATGTACATTTGCGCTTACAAAGCTGGCTAATCGTTTATTTTTTCTTCTTTCTGTGGATCATTGAATAGTCAGCGTCGATCGCCAAGTTGTTGTAAAATCACAAAACGCTAATTATACGATTTAGTTGGTATGTGATTAAGATGAGAAGACAAGATGCACATATGGACGTGCATTCAATCATATATATGTGCGTAGGTATCGAGCCGTGCGTATATATTGTTGCCGCCGCGGTAAAAGCTGCTAATTCTACTTTTCGGTCAAAATGACTTTTTGGTACTAACAGGGGGAAATAGCTCTATATATATATATACATATATGGTGTTGAAAGCAAATAACTTTTTTAGTATTTAGAATCGCCAAAAATAATTGAAAATTAAATATGCTAGCTCCAAAAATATAAATTATTTTCAATGAAAACCTGCTAACTCCATAAATATATGATTTATTACAAAGGACCTACAGAACACACTGCGCGATCATTCCTTGAAATTTTGCAAGCAAATTTTCCACGCTATCAAACGAGAGTTTGCCCCATCGTACCACAGATGCATAGCTGATTATGGATGTTATCATAGAAGTGTAATTCCACAGGATTCCTCTGGGTGACAGACTACACGTTTTACCAAAGACCTGTTTACATTATCAGAACGTTGTTAATAAGGCTTGCGAGGTCCACTGCTCAATGTAATATTTCCATAAAAGCTTTCTATTTAAGATTACACCTAAATACGTTACTTCAGAAGAAGTTTTAACAGTGACTCCTTTAACGGCAGGGGTACACTTGTTTTGGTTGGTCTAGCGGACAGAAAATTGTCACCACACCAAGTATCAAACATGTTCAGGGTTATTTGCGCTGCATAGACCATCAGGTAACCAAGCACCAGAGCAAGGGAGAAAGCACACCGGCCTGAGGATAGCGCCAATGTACTACGCACGGGACATACTGACGCCCTGCTGCCTGTATAAAAGCTGCTAACTCCAATTTTTATTTTATTTTAATGCTAAATAAATCCGACTAGCTCATTTTTTCCTTTATAATTTAAAACTTTAGCTAAAAAAAAAATCTGTTTATAAAAAAAATCGTTGGGAACGGTTTTCAAAACTGAAAACTGTTCAATCGATTATATTATATAAAGATGCCCACAAAGCGCAGCGTGTGCTAAAATTATTATTTTCCTAGTTTGGTAATAGATACAAATAATATGTAAAGTGGGAACAGTTTAAAATAAACATAACACTAAAAATTTACTCCATTCCCACAGAAACATTTTTCTAAGCTAAACATTGAGAAAAAATTGTTTGGGAACATTTTTTGAAAGTGAGAACAGTATTATGTGGAAACAGTTTTTTAACCAATATTTTCTTCCCATCGTTTTCGAACAACAATTTTAAGTTAAGTGCCAAAGCTGAGCCAAGTCGCGCAATGAAATCAAACCAATGACAATAATTAACATTTAGTAGCTAATCTTTCTCTAAAAAAAACATCTTCGATTTATGAGCTTAAATATTTTAAATTTTTTTAAATTTAAGTTCAGTTAGAGGGCCATTTAGAGGTTTTGAAGAAAATAAATTTCACTGCGAATGCCCATCATTTCAGTCTAGTGCTCCTTTAAGCAAAACCCGCTATAGCCAGCCACTCATTCCCGCTGACTTGCAAAGAGACGCAACAACACATTGGCAAACACTCGCATATTTGTCTTTCAAAATTAATAACTGGCGCCCATATTTTGTTTCCGACTCAAATGAACACATGAAGTCATTTTAAATTGACATTGTTGTCTCACAAAAGGTGCCTCTTACAACAATCGCGACAATGTAACAAAAGCAAAAACAAAATCAACAAAAATTAAACCAAATGCATGTCTTCATCTCGCAATGCACACTCAAATCAAAGAAACATCAGCAGCAGCGCCAGCCAAATACTTGAATGCAACTCTTCTGTGCACTTTGTTACTACATGTGTAGTTTGTTGCATGGACGATATATGTACATGCTATCTCGTCCGACCAGTCATACAGCAGCCAGGAAGACAAACACGCTAGCACACAGCCAGGCAAGCAATCAATGGAGTGACGTGGTGTGGGGGAGAAAAAAAAAAACAGATCCTTGCCAAAGCGCGTTACCATAACCGCCTGTAACTTTATACCAACAACATGTGACGCAATATTGCAAACGTTGCAACATGAAGAAGCAGCCAGTTGTTATGTTGTAGTACGTAATATAAGAAAGCATGCAATCGCAAAAGCGACATTTGTTAGTGTTGCTTCATTTAACCAGGTGTCGACACTGATCTGTAATGACAATAACATATTTTCGTGCGCATGCTCAACCACGGCGGCTCGCCGGCGCAGCGCTGAAACCGGATCGGTAAGACGAAAAGAAGTTAAGCAGAAAATCAAAATAACAAAAAATGAAAATGCAAATAAATGTTACGTGCTGTGTTATGAGCTGTGGATTAGAATAATACTCGGAGCACTTTGAAGCGAAGCATGGTGTATTTAATCCTTTTTCTTCTTCTAATCTTTTCTTCTCATTGCGGGTATGCATTGAACCTGTTTTCGATCCAGTCGACAGCTAAAGGGCCTGTTAGTGGCTCCATGGGGAAGAGTTCCTGTGACCCTGCTATATTTCACAAGCGAATAGGAAAATTATCTGCCCAGCAATCTCGTTTCAAACTTTCTTGCCTGTTTGAAGAATTCAAAGGTCACTTTTCTTTGCTTAAGGTGATCGCTGAAAGAGTACTCTCCAGCTTAAAAAGCTTATATTATTTGTATGCAATAAGTATTGTATATTTTCCATTGAGCTTAGCCCTAGGACTTGCGTTATGGTCTAGGAGACCTTCCTGAAAAATTCCACTTGAATTTTTTTGTGGTTCCTCTTAATAATTTCCACAAACGCGCTATTAAAAAAAAATTGCATGTGATAAAAGTATTGGCGTCACACGAAAGCATGATGAAGCAAATTCCGAGATCTTAGGAGTCGGGTGCTTAAGAGTAGGATAACTATGTGTGTCAGCCGACAAGGAGCTACTGACCGCAGTGGAATCTCTTTAACTAACTTTTTTTTCGGTCTAGTGCTCCTTCAGGCCAAAACTACCGCAGGCAGAAAGTATTTTCCTCTCTAATTTATTATTCTATTTTTTCTTCTACAAATGAATGTATGTACATATTTACATACTGTATATAAGATTATATTAGAAAACAAATACCATTAAATTTTTAGTTTTAAATTCACTTGTGTCTACCTAAGTGCAAAATGTTCCCGATGCTTGTGTGATTGCCTTTAATAGGCAGCTATTTTGGTGACTCACTCGAATGGCGCTTAAAGCGCATAAAAAAGAAAACAAAACTTTAGCATGCAATAATAACAAAATGAACAATAAATTATCATTTGAAAGTGAGCTGTGTGTAGATAGCTGGAATAACTAAAAATAAGTGTATCTAAAGATTCTTAATTAACTTGACCGAACGGCTGCAGCACAGGCGGCGGCATCAGCATGCTGCTCATTGCACCTTAACTACCGGCAACAAGCAAAAACAAAACCAGCAACAACAAAATAATCAGTATCAGTAAAAGCACAATACAAAAAAAAAGAGCACACAACAACAAATGACTAGTTAGTGGCAACAGCAGTTGTGCCGGCGACCGACCTATCCTGGCGTTGCATGCCATTGGCAACGGTAACTTGTCAAACAGGTGTTGCAGCCGTTACGGTTGAACAGCAACAACAACAACACAAAGGGCAATGTGTTTATGAAAAGAACAAAGTCGTATGCAACAACAACAATTACTTGAACAAAGAAATAACACAAAAATCAAAAAAGAAAAGCAAACAAAAACAAAGGCAGCTAATAACAATAAAATGACAACAACATTTGGACACTCGCTTCACTTTGGTATAGCTGACATGCAGATGTCGTACATGAAGGGGCGCATCCAGGAATATATTTTGGGGAGGTGAGATTTGTACATACTTCTAAAGATATGTATATCACCATAAAATACTGAAAATTCTCTTCAGACAAAATGCTCTTTAAAATATTTGTTTGCAAATTTTATGTACAGTATATATGTAATAAATAAATAATTTTAAAGTTTCATAAATTGCACTTTATTTACATAAAATTAACAAAGAACTCAAACATATTTAACCGACTTCAAAAAAAGTGGGAGGTTATCAATTCGTCGGAATATTTTTTCTTTTTTTTTTGTGTGCTACCGCATAACTTTGAACCACGTGATCCGATTTCAATAATTCTTTTTTTTTTTTTTTCGGAAAGATGGTACTTTAAGGGTCGTTCGGTAATTTGGTTTAGATCCGATTATTGGATCGTGAAAAAATAAACGCTACTCCTAAATGTATGTATGAGAATTGAAGTCGCTTGTGTTTTTTGCTTAAAAATTACTTGTTTAATTAAAAGTTCTATAAACACAAGATGCGCTCAACTGCCAAAAGTAATAAAAAGTGTTTTAATGTTAATTTTATTCGATTTCTGGTTTCTGGTTTTCGATGGAGATGGTGATTTGTCGCGATTGCCTAATTTTTTTAATATTTCGAAAGCCGAAAAAACGAATTTGAAGTTCGAAGTCGAATCCTTGTTAGGTACATATCAGTGGTAAACCCTTTTAGGCTGTAAAGTCAGCAGTACAACTTTTAAGAGCTCTCAAGAAAAATGAAAAGTTAATATAAAATGACGCACAAGAAATGGAAATTTCTTAAATTGGTTTGCAGCTCTCAAGAAAAAACTGCTAGTACACATATTTATTTCTTCAAGAAAATTTACAGCAAATGCAAAGTGCTTTTTCAAGCAAAAGAAATAATAATAAATAATCCTTGTGATTTTTCTTGAGAGCTGAATTCTAAGCTTTAAGATGCAGTTAGTGTTTGAGGTTATTAGCTTTAGGGAGGTTTGAACCCCAAAACTCAGCCCTTGTGTGCGCTAATGCGTACATACATATATAGTTACGTAGATACATACATACTATTTATTTTTATACCCAGCAAACATTTCGCACACCTAAATCTTAAGTCAGCTAACTTAAAAAATCGCCCTAATTTTTTTTTAGTTGATCGCACTTTGGATCTAGGTGTGCGATTTTTAGCCATAAATGAGTCATTAAGAAATCCTAATTCGCAGTGCTTACCGTAATTATGAGCTCATTTAGGACTCCAAAATTAAGGTATTTCCCTTCTTGCGAAGGACGTCTTAAATCATCCTTCACTCCTATATGAAATAATCCCAAATTGAGTCATATGTGACTCGTATGACTCTTATTATACTTATGAATGACTCCTTTTGGAATCATTTTGGGTTCTTTTTTGACTCTTTTGTTGGGTATTATTTTTATATATGTATGTAAGTATGTACATATGTATTTGCATGTGTGTGTCTTCGTGTATGCAAACCACGGCATGCAACACAGCGCGCGGCGCCGCTCACACTGAAGGTCAGCAACTTTTCAGCGCAACAACATCAACAAACAGTAGCGCTCTATCAATAACAACAGCAGCAGCTCAGTTGCCTGCAAGAATCGTGTTGCCTGCACTTGCATACCCAACTTCACCCTCTGCGCCGCTAATAACTCATGGTAATCTGGGCTGTTTGTATGGCATGCCATCGACATAGTCATCGCTAGCATAGCTGCTGCTGTGGCTACTGTATTGTTGTTACATCGACTGCTGTGAGTTGCAATAAAAAAGTTTAAATTACAGCTAGTCGATGCGATAGCAGAAACGCATACACACATGGCAATACATGTATGTATGTATTTGCCAGCCGGTATTTATGAAAGTTTAGGTTGCAAGACTGAGGAGCTGCATAGAATGTGTCATGTGGCGTCTAAAATGCAAATTGTTACATATTTAATTATAAAAAATAATGGACAAATGATTTATTTTTAGCATCTAGTAACAGGTTTTCATTTCAACTGAGCAATTTCTTGCCTGGGAATAGTTTTGTATATGCAGAGGCGCATTAATTTCTTAATTTTTTAATACAATGTATAGGGTTATTGCTGTTTATGGAAAATAATAAAAAAGTTTTTTTGAGAACAGTTTATAAAAAGTGGGAACAGTTTTAAAGAATTCGTTAGAATTCATAAAACTACTTAGTTAGTTCATAATTTTGCTTGGCGGTTAATTTTTTTAAATAAAATCAAGGTTTACCATAAGTTTTGTTAAAAAAAGAGCAACAGCTCGCACTTTCATTTTTCAATATCGAAAAAGATAGACAAATATTAACGCAACTACCTAGATAAAGCGATCGAGCACATGCAGCATACCAAAACCATGACGCAACAGACCATAACAGACATAACGACCAACCACANGAGCAATTTCTTGCCTGGGAATAGTTTTGTATATGCAAAGGCGCATTAATTTCTTCATTTTTTAATACAATGTATAGGGTTATTGCTGTTTATGGAAAATAATAAAAAAAGTTTTTTGAGAACAGTTTATAAAAAGTGGGAACAGTTTTAGAGAATTGGTTAGAATACATAAAACTACTTAGTTAGTTCATAATTTTGCTTGGCGGTTAATTTTTTTAAATAAAATCAAGGTTTACCATAAGTTTTGTGAAAAAAAGAGCAACAGCTCGCACTTTCATTTTCCAATACCGAAAAAGATAGACAAATATTAACGCAACTACCTAGATAAAGCGATCGAGCACATGCAGCATACCAAAACCATGACGCAACAGACCATAACAGACATAACGACCAACCACAGCAGCCATAAACCAGCACCAGCAACCAAAATAGCCACAGCCTCAACAAACGACCTCAGAATGCCAGTGAGTAGTGAGTACGTTGTTCCAAAACCGAAATTCCACACGTAACCCAGACAAAAGGTAAACAAAAAAAGAAAAAACCGCATTAAAAAAACATACATTGATGTATATAAAAACTTACGTATAATAAAGTCAAGAAGTGGAAAGAATGTTGTANTACCGCATTACAAAAAAAAACATACATGGATGTACATATATAAAAACTTACGTATAATAAAGTCAAGAAGTGGAAAGAATGTTGTAAATTCCACAATTGCTGCGTATTCCCGGCAAGCAAGGCAAGGCAAGCATTTTAACTGCTTTTGTTGCGTTAGAGCGACAGCAAAAAAACAATGCCGGTTTGCAACGCACGCCCACATTGTTGACGCGTTGCGGCGATGCAAAAGAAAACGAACGCAATTTGCGTGCAAGTGGTTACAGAAATGTGTGTGTAGAGAAACCAAAAATATAGTAAATATTTGTATGTACGTATGTGCCAGCAATAATAACAGCAAGTTAGTGGCAAGCAAAAGTGCGATAATAAAAGTAAAAATGCGAAAATTGCTGAGGTTGCAAAAACAGCGCTCAGCCTAAGCCTATGAAATAAAAGCCTAAGAACAGTAGTGAGAGGGAGAGTTAGCAGCGGTGATTGTGACACAGCAGCAGGTGGGCAGGCGGGCAGGCGGGCGGACGTTGATGCGATCTGACGAAGGTAAATCCACAAGCCACTTGCCGTAAGCATTGCTGGCTTATATATACGGATATACGCACCTCACAGCTCGTAAGACATAATTGATGAAGTATTAAAGATTATTTGTGAAGCACAAGAAAATACAAGAAGGGTACCCAAGACCCGACAGAAATGTATGTTATATGTATGTCAACTATAAAACCCATTTAAGCTATTCATCTAAATAAATTTCAAAATGCTCTTATCATTTTTTAATAAAAAACACAAACGNTAGCTCGTAAGACATAATTGATGAAGTATTAAAGATTATTTGTGAAGCACAAGAAAATACAAGAAGGGTACCCAAGACCCGGCAGAAATTTATGTTATATGTCAACTATAAAACCCATTTAAATAAATTTCAAAATGCTCTTATCATTTTTTAATAAAAAACACAAACGCCGATTTTTAAAATGTATACACCTTTTACGAAAGATTGTTAATAAACAGCAGTCGCAATAAATAACTAACTTTTTTAAAGTGAGAACAGTTGAAAAACAAGCAAAAAGTCATTCGCAGGCTTTCTAATTGATTTTGTAGCTGTTTTATGAAAAATATTTGCTGAAATCATATTTTATTTAGTTTACAAAAGTGGGAACAGTTCAATAACTTCATACCAAACTATAAAAAGTCCGATTTTTTAATCGTTGTCAAGAATTTAAGTACACTGTTTTATAAAAGGTCTAATTTCCCTACTGGTACTTTAGCCTGCATAATATAGACGAAAACAACAGCAACAAATACAATACATACATGCTTACGGGCAATTCACTTTGAAGTTGGCAACCTTTAAAAGAATGCAGACTTGCCAGTTTTCCACAGCAATAAAGCCTATTGGACTAGCATGACCGAAAAAAGGAAACAAATAGCACGTATACACATATACATACATACGTATGTACGATCATATACATATACCCAGNTGAAAAATATTTGCTGAAATCATATTTTATTTAGTTTACAAAAGTGGGAACAGTTCAATAACTTCATACCAAACTATAAAAAGTCCGATTTTGTAATCGTTGTCAAGAATTTAAGTACACTGTTTTATAAAAGGTCTAATTTTCCTACTGGTACTTTAGCCTGCATAATATAGACCAAAACAACAGCAACAAATACAATACATACATGCTTACGGGCAATTCACTTTGAAGTTGGCAACCTTTAAAAGAATGCGGACTTGCCAGTTTTTCACAGCAATAAAGCCTATTTGACTAGCATGACCGAAAAAAGGAAACAAATAGCACGTATACACATATACATACATACGTATGTACGATCATATACATATACCCAGCCACATACACACATAAAAATAAAATTTTTGTATTTGCAACAGCAAACAGAAAGGGAATGCCAACAGCCGCAAATAGGTGTGAAAATATCACCTCATATGTATATATGTATGTATTTGTGTACCTGTACAGGCGGCGCAGCATGAAATAAATTCGTAATTATTTGTGTTTCTTCATGTTTTTATTATTCCTCAGATAAAAAATAATAATAATGAAAAAACGACCACAACATTTNATACATATACCCAGCCACATACACACATAAAAATAAATTTTTTGTATTTGCAACAGCAAACAGAAAGGGAATGCCAACAGCCGCAAATAGGTGTGAAAATATCACCTCATATGTACCTATATATGTATGTATGTGTGTACCTGTACAGGCGTCGCAGCATGAAATAAATTCGTAATTATTTGTGTTTCTTCATGTTTTTATTATTCCTCAGATAAAAAATAATAATAATGAAAAAACGACCACAACATTTAAAAATTAAGTCAGAACAACAAGTCTATGCTTAAGGCAGACTGCCAAAGCGGCGCGGGCGAGCATAAAAGAACTAGTATAATTTGTGGCATATGCTGCATGCTTACCCCCCTGCTCCGCTGCCAACACAGTGTAAAAAGAATTGCATTCCACACAGCTGCCGGCTAGTAATCGCTTGTCGGCAACATAGAAAAATTATTGCACGTGCTGGCTGGTAGCTTGGCTTCGGTGCAGTGGCGCTTGCGGCATGCAACAAGTAGAAAACAAAATGCTTGAAGTAGTCTGAGTATGAAAATTAAAGCAGCAAAAATGTGGCAGCGCAAAATTCTTACCACAATCTATGTTGGTGTTTGGTGTGTGTGTATGTATATATGTAGTGTGGCATGTCGAGCTATTGCACGATCCAGTGCGGTTTGCAACCGGCCGGCCGCCCTCCTGTCCATTACCACCGCCGAATTGCGGTGCGAAGCAATCGACCTAATAATGAAAAAAAAATGGCTTTGAACAACAAAGCGCAGGAGCGGTAGCGGTAGAGGGAATGCTGTTTGAGGTCGTTCAATGACTGCAGGCGCGTCCGATGCTGATGCTTGGTTGCATGTGCAACNTGGCTTTGAACAGCAAAGCGCAGGAGCGGTAGCGGTAGAGGGAATGCTGTTTGAGGTCGTTCANAATGGCTTTGAACAACAAAGCGCAGGAGCGGTAGCGGTAGAGGGAATGCTGTTTGAGGTCGTTCAATGACTGCAGGCGCGTCCGATGCTGATGCTTGGTTGCATGTGCAACATTTTTTCTCATGAGAATTTTGTTTTCGATTCTTTTATTTATTCAATGCAAAAAAGGTGAGAGTGTTCCTTGCTACGTGCTGTGAAAATGCAAAGGGAATACTAGAAATAAACTGTTCTCAAGCGTGACGGCAAAATTTTGCGCTGGCATAATTTCGGTTTTTGCGTAAATTCGATTTGTAATAATTTGTTAAATTAAATATATGAATAAAGAATAATTTAAAAGTTAAAAATAATAAAAATAATCTATATGTGTATTATAAATAATACTATCCATTAATAACGTATTAATAAATAAACACGTTGCAATTAACATTCTTTTGTTTAAAATTACTAATTATTTTCTAATTCCTTTTTTGCAGTGCCAAACTCTCCGCCTTCGTTTGCTACAACCACCAACTGACAAAATTGGTCCATAAAACCTTAGCCGGATAGCAATATAAATTATGCGCCTCTTCAAGACACGTAAGTCTATCGACACATTTGGCAGCAGCACCAACAACACAGCAATAATCTCACCACACCAGCAACAATTTAATTCCGCTGCGTCAACGGCGACGGCTACCCCAAACGCCGCAACATGCGCCGTCAAATTCAGCAAAACCATCGCCGGCAGCACTTCCATTTCATCCTCTCTTCCCGATTTGCATGATTCGCCCGTTATGATTCTTAGCTGCACCAATCTGAGCGCCAGCCACACACCCACACCACGCACGCCCACCAGCGTCGGTGTACTCAGTCCCAGCAATAGTGGCGCATCGACACAAACTCATTCACCTGCCGCTGGCGGTGGCTACACGCACACCTTCAGCAGCGTTAACAGTAGTGGCCGCCAAACACCGTCGGCACTTTCGGTGGCTTCGCTCAATGATGCCGCACTACAGCGGCTGCACCATCACCAACAGCAGCAACAGCAACAGCACCAGCAGCATCAGCATCACAGCGCTGCACAACTATTTCAAAATGGCAGTGCAGGCGGAGGCAATAAATGTAAAAGCAATACGCTGCTGGTGAACTATGGTGGCAGCAGCAATAATATTGCAGCAGTGCAACATTATTACCAAAAACTCGGACAGCAAAGTTTAGCGCAGCAACGTAACACCTCGTCGTCGAGCAGTTGTATTTACGAGAAAAGTAGAAATGCGAGTTGCCACAATATTTCATTGATGCCGAATGGTGACAAAGTTGGCGGTGGAGGCGGTGGAGGTGGCGGCAGCGCTGGCTGTACATCAATGAAAAGTTGCAGTGGTTCGACAATGTCGCTGATGGCGTCAAATGGTGAGTGAATTACCGAAAGATATTGAGTCAATTTTTAAAGCTCTAAAGGTCGATTTACCAATGTCTTAAAGCAGTATGTAAGCCATAAAACTGCCAAGTACTTTCTAATTGAGAAATTGGGAGATGTACACGTAATCCAGAAATCAAAACAAAAGTGCAAATCCCTACAAAAAAAAAAAATGTTTTAAATGCTTTATAAATAATAAATTTTATTTTATAAAGCATTTCATATGCATTTGATATATTTTGTTAATTTTACCGGATTCGAACTATGCTTAAAATTACAAAAATTTTATTAAGAAGCTGAACATTGAGAAATACCTTTATCATCACGGTTGTAAAAAGAATCACTGAGTTCATTTCAATTTGTCGTATCCTAGGTGAAATTCGGTAACAGGCGAAAATATTTTTTGGAATACAATAACACTAATGCACGATTCACACTGGGCATTAAAGTACAAACTATTTTTATGGCTAAGTTGGACATTAAATAGTAGCTGCGTTAAAGGCAATTTTGATAAAGTTTGCGTTCATACGACATTTTTCAAATATTTTGTATCAATATCAAATATTTTTTATTCTTTCAATGCCTCATGTAAATTCGGCATAAAAAGCCGTAGCATAAACATTTTGCTACCCCTTAAAGGCTTGTCATCATTAAATTTGCTTAGTTAACAAACACTTTTCGCACAAATTTTTTTATAAACTAACCAATTTTCCTCAGGCCATTTGCCCAATTATCAACTGGTGACCGCTGTGCCCGTTGTCATTTTGGACGATGAGAAAAAGTTCACTTCAAGCAGCGCAACGACCACAGCAAACACTGCAACGAGCACAACAGCAGCCACGACAACAACAGCAACAAGCACAGCAAGCTCAGCGAGCTCGGCTACGAACAGCGCAACAAGAAATGGTGAGTAAGCTTAGAAGATAAAAAAAATATAAGAATTTCAAATATGCAGTTATTAATTATTGAAATTTTAAAGATGCGATTAATTTAAAACATGAATTTAAAAAATTCAGTGCAATGTGCAATATGGTTAACAAACGAAAGAGAAAATTCTGTAGAATTAATATTTTTTTTTGGTGAACAAGAACGAATAGGCATTGAAAATGTCCTTTTAAAACTTTTTCCTTGAGATACTCAAAAATCGAAAATTTCCAATAGTGATTTAAAAAAAATATAAGCTAAGGACTCGTACACTGTGCACTGCCACATCCTCGAATTTCGTATATCTAATTAAATTCAATTTTTTTTCAGTTCTACAGAATTTTCTCGTAAATTTTTTACCCATGTTGTCATTTACATTCCACTGAATTTTTTAAATAATTTTTTGAACTAATCATAACCTAGAAATTTCAAAGTCTTTAAAAAAAAAACAGATGTCACAGCTAAAAACTAGAAACTTAGTTTGCCTATATTTGTCCCCTTCTTTCATGAGTATATTGATCTTCTCGTGTGTTTTAAAATTTTTTGGTTTTTGTCGCACGGTGTAATCATCGAAACCAAAAGGCAATAGCCAAACTCTGAGAGCTTTAGAGCTAAAACCTAATATAAAATTGTGCATATGTTTTTCCGAAAAATGTGTACCAATTGCATCCACCTTCATTCAGCACTGAAGTGTGCTCTGCGCCATTTCAGTGATGCAGCGATATTTATGCACCAAAGTTCTTGCATATATACCTTCTATTCATATTATGGCATATATTATATGAGTTNCACGACAACAACAGCAACAAGCACAGCAAGCTCAGCGAGCTCGGCTACGAACAGCGCAACAAGAAATGGTGAGTAAGCTTAGAAGATAAAAAAAATATAAGAATTTCAAATATGCAGTTATTAATTATTGAAATTTTAAAGATGCGATTAATTTAAAACATGAATTTAAAAAATTCAGTGCAATGTGCAATATGGTTAACAAACGAAAGAGAAAATTCTGTAGAATTAATATTTTTTTTTGGTGAACAAGAACGAATAGGCATTGAAAATGTCCTTTTAAAACTTTTTCCTTGAGATACTCAAAAATCGAAAATTTCCAATAGTGATTTAAAAAAAATATAAGCTAAGGACTCGTACACTGTGCACTGCCACATCCTCGAATTTCGTATATCTAATTAAATTCAATTTTTTTTCAGTTCTACAGAATTTTCTCGTAAATTTTTTACCCATGTTGTCATTTACATTCCACTGAATTTTTAAATAATTTTTTGAACTAATCATAACCTAGAAATTTCAAAGTCTTTAAAAAAAAACTGATGTCACAGCTAAAAACTAGAAACTTAGTTTTGCTATATTTGGCCTCTTCTTTCATGAGTATATTGATCTTCTCGTGTGTTTTAAAATTTTTTGGTTTTTGGCGCACTGTGTAATCATCGAAACCGAAAGGCAATGGCCAAACTCTGAGAGCTTTAGAGCTAAAACCTAATATAAAATTGTGCATATGTTTTTCCGAAAAATGTCTACCAATTGCATCCACCTTCATTCAGCACTGAAGTGTGCTCTGCGCCATTTCAGTGATGCAGCGATATTTATGCACCAAAATTCTTGCATATATACCTTCTATTCATATTATGGCATATATTATATGAGTTTTTATAATATAATTTTTTTTTTCACGAAAAAAAACAACATCAAAAATTGCTATGTTGCTGTGTAGAACGGATGTTTGCAATCTTAAACGTAACCAAAAAAAAAAAAACAAATTACCAAAAAGAGCATTTTTGCACTTACTTATGTACGTAAGTATGTGCATTTCTGAGCGATTACAAGTACAACGGTATTCTGTAATAAAAGCAGCAAAAACAAATCTTTGATTTCTGGTTACTTCTTTTGTGTTAAATTTCTTTGCAATTTCAAGAACACATATAGATAGTTCTTCTTCTGTTATTCTTTTTTTTGCTGCGCTCACGTACGAGTGCAAAGATTATTATTTTGCATTCATTGCTTTATTACGATTTCCTTTCCAATACAAACATATTAAATGGGAATAAGTATAAAAATTTGTAAATGTACATAGGCACCTTTCAACCAAGTAGATAGTGATGTGTAAATTTTATTCGATACGAAGGTAAAACTTTTTTTTTTAACCAGTTAAAAGTCGATCAATCGGTTTTTTTGGTTAACCCTTCCTCCTTCCCCGACAGGGTAGGGCTATGATGTATTATGGAACGACTTTCCGTCATCCCTTGTCAAATATCGTTTGGAAACAAATTAAAGCCATTTTTCAAGCATGCATACAATCAGCTTTTTAATAATTTAGTATTTGAAAATACATGTGTAGTAAGTACCTACATATGTATATACATATCGCAGGCAATTTAATGTTTTCAACTTTCACATCACTAACCTCACTCTTCGTCATTGAACTGTTAACACACATTCGCAGAAAATACGATTTTTTTATGCTTTTATCTATATATTCTTTTAAATTGGATTTTTTCATATGATTTAATCGGCCTCTAACTCGTGTTCTCCTTTTTTATTTCATGTGCTTTTATTAACTTCAAATTGCCTTAATTTTCTTGCCAATCAACTGCAGCAATCTGCAGCCAAAGAGGCCGTTCTTTTTTATACATTCAATTTTTATACATAAAAGTATGTGTACAATTTGTCTTTATAGACGGCATACAAATGTAGGGCCTGCAAATCAATCTCGGTGCTGAAATATATACCAAACCGAGCAAATTAAAATTATTAGATTATTACAATATATTTTCGAAAGATAATTATTTATTGAACTACAGGGGTGTTCCTATATTAGTTATTATTTAGTTAGCCTTCGACTGTGCTAATAAAGTTTGCTTTTCAAATTTCAATTTATAAATAATCAACTTGAAAAGGTTTACTTTTGAACCCTACGTATGTACACGAGGGTGGGCCTTAAAAACTCAAACTTATGATTTTTTTCAGTCTCACCCCTCAATCGATAATACCACGGTCACAAATATCGCATATAAATTTTGGTACCGATTGGAGACGGTTAAGGCGTTTCGCACATAAAAACATATAAATTTTGGTCCCGATTGGAGTGGCCACTCCATACCCGTTCCCGATCGAAACCAAAATTTAAATTAAATAAAAATTTGCTTGCTACATTTAAGGACCAGCCTAATGCATATATATATGTATGCAATCACACAAGCCAGAAAAGCAAACATTTGTTTTGTGAGCTATCGAAATACACTTAATTCTGCATTAGCATAAAAAAATTAACACAAAAAATCGGATGCTAAATGGAAATAAATATTTGCAAGTTTTTAGTGTCATGAATACACCATGCGACAAACACAAAGAAGAATCAAAACACACGAAACAGTCAATATACTCACGAAACTTTGGGGCAAAAATAGAAAAACTGCGTTTTTAGTTTTTCCTTTCAGACGGAAGGATTTTTTAAAGGACTTTGAAATCTAATTTCAAGGATATGATTAATTCAAATAAAAAAAATTTAAGAAAAAATGTGTAGGATTTAAAAACATTAAAGTTTTTTGGTTTGCAAGAACAAACAGATATTGATTTATTTTTTTTTTTAAGTTGATAAAGTTAGGAGGACGAAATTCGAGGAAATGGACGTGTGTACATTAGTCCTAATACATAATTTTTTAAAAAATAAATATTGCAAATGTTCTGGATATTCAAGGACAAAATTATGGAAGGACATTTTCCATGCCCATTCGTCCTTATGCACCAAAAAATTTAATTTTTTTTCTAATCTTACAGACTTTTGTCTTGTCTTTGACATCCACGTTTTTATTTTACATTGCAATGAATTTTTTAAATAATTTTTTGAATTAATCGTATTTGTGAAATTTTGGGGTCCTCTTGAAAAAATCCTGACGTCAGAGAGAAAAACAAGCGCAGTTTAACTATATTTTGCGTATAGTTTCGCGAATATATTATTTTTTTTTTGTGTAAAATTTACTGTCGGGCGATATATGGCGAAAAATAATAAATAAGGCAGTTATTAAGAGCAATGAAGACACAATAGATAGTAATTGTGCACAGAAGCCAAAGTCAATATTTTTTAAACAACTGAGAAAAAATCGAAAATTTTAATAACGCCCCGCAGCCAAAAGCGAACCCGGTTCCATTGTTATGTGGGATGGACAGCAAAAACTAATTCATTGAAGTGATGTAATAAAAAATGTATACAAAATAAATTGAAGAGTTGAAGTTTGTTAGCACGCGAGCGCATTGAACTTGACTACAGTTGCACACTGAAGGTAAAATGTGCCGTATACATGCTGAAGTTAACGTAATCAGTTTATTTTTATTTTTGGTGCGGTCGCTGTGGCTGAGTGGTTAGACTTGGGTTCGATACCCTCTGCAGGGGATGGCAAACATGCCTTAGGTTGGAGGCACGCTTAAGGGCTCCGAGACCCAATGTAATACTATTGTGGTTCGTTGTTATTGTTGTTGAAGCGGCACCTCTAAGCCGCGCCTATTTCGGTTTGTCCATTAATCGTTGTCGTCCAGCTCAACTAACGGTAGGTCCAAAAAACGGGCACTTTCAACGAGGTCGGGCAAAATGGAGAGGGGTGTTAATAGAGTGGGATTGAGCTGGCATTTGAAGTGGTGGTTGATGTCGTGCGGGGAGTCCCCACATGCCGGACACTCATGAGGGATATTGGGGTCGAGTCTGGACAGGTAGCTGTTGAAACGGCTACAGTATCCGCTCAGCCGCTCAGAAATGCTGCTCAGTGCGTGGCCACTTCAACAGTGTTTTATATGTTTTAATTTTAAGCCGCTCACCGCTCAGCCGCTCGCCGCTTTTCTGCTCATTGCGTGGCCTCGGCCTTACGGGAGTCTCTATAGCAGTTGAAGTTCCGTGTCCGCCACAGGTGGTGATTGGGGTCCAATCACGGCATACATAGGCCCGGAGCCGTGGTAGATGTGTCCGACTCCCTATGAATGCCGTTGATCACTCGTCCGTTCCAATGGTTGGTTGATGTATGTCTGGACCGCTTCCATGTATACGTATAGGTGCCCTCTGACGTTCCTGGTCGGAGGCTCCTTCTCGAGCAAGGGTCTGTTACAGTGCGCGCGTCTGTATCATCCCACCAGAAACTGCTTGCTGAGCATTTTGCTCTGCTCCCTTACCAGGTGGTGAACAGGGTCGCCGTTGATTTCGTTTGGGAGAGCGTTAGGCTCCTTGCAGGAAAGAAGCAAGAAGCTCGGAGAGATAGCCGTTTACTTTTAAGCAGAGGTTATGAATTCCATTGAGCAGTGGTCAGCGTATGAGTTCAGGGAAATTCCCTCCGGTGGCTGAGGGCGCTTCGAAATTTAGAATTTAAAAAATAAGGGAGAAAGGACACCTCCTTCTGGAACCCCTTATTTAATTCTTCTAATTCAGGTCGGCCGCTGTGGTGTAGTGGTAAGCAGTGCGCGCTTCCACTCCACAATGCCTGGGTTCAAACCCTGGTCAAAGCAACATCGCAAAAATATAGAAAAAAGGTTTTTTCTTAACAGCGGTCGTCCCTCGGCAGGCAATGGCAAACCTCCGAGTGTATTTCTGCCATGAAAAACAGCTTCTCATAAAAATACAATCGCCGTTCGGAGTCGGCGTAAAACTGTAGGTCCCTCCGCTTTGTGTGACAACATCAAGGCGCACGCCACAAATCGGAGGAGAAGCTCGGCCAAACACTAACATATGTGTAAGCGCCAATCTATTATTATTATTATTATTAATTCAGGTTTTGGTAGGAAAATCATTTAGCTTGCCGATTAAACGATGAATTAAATCTTTGAGCTCATATCCGTCCGTAGAAAAAGTTTTGGTGTAGGCAAAAGTGATAAATAGCGGCCAAATGGATAGACACTCTCAATTTCCTCCTTGTCCCTAGAGATGAGTCAAGAATCATTTTCTAGAAAGCTTAGTCCTCTGGAAAGGGCCTTATTTATCAGTCACTCGTAATAATTCTCACAAACTGCCACAATTGTAGTCATTCTATATTAATGAATTCTCCATCGGCAACCCGACATGAAATTTGACGTACTACTCTACAAGTTGGCTACTGCAGGGCATCTTTTATTGACCAGGTCTCTGAAGTTTGCCATGAGCCATAGTTTGCAAGTAAGAGAAATGCGTTAAACTGACTGGTGGAGTGTACTCACTAGATTCCTACATATTTACTACATATTTCACTCGTCTAGCACACAGCTCTGTAATTCTCAGAGGACTTTTGGAAAACATTTTCAATAGTGTGGACTTGTATACTATAGACCAATTTCGGATGTAAATATTTATCTCAAGCAAATAGGTTTTTTAGTAAATTAAACGCAACACGTAATTCATTCGCCGGCCTTGTAGTCAGTAATTCTCATCAGGCTTATAAATGTTTAAAGATCGTGCCTTGCTTCTGCCTGGTAGTGTAAAATAGTATGTAATCTAAAGGCCTTTAGCCTGCATGAATACCAGTGGTAGTTAACTGTCATGCTGCCTGTATTGCATACAAAAATTTTTAGCACAATATTGAATAAACAAAACTTTAAAAATTCACAGAAAAATATAGTAGTTACATACATATATATATGTAAATGCATAATTATTAATCAACCTTTGTACGAAAATAAGCAAATTAAATGGAAATAAAATAGCTGGCGTCAGTGCATCGTAGTGCGCACTAAATTTTTCACTTGCACATGCATACATACAGGCATATCTACACTTTTTGCTGCCAAAAACAAAACCAAAAAAAAAACACATAAATTTTGCATACAATGCACGCGTGCAACATTTATCAACTAGTGAGCGAACCAGTTTGCTTGCTAAGGTTAATTTTTTTCTTATTTCTTTGCATTAACATTAATTTCTGCAGAGTTTTTAATTGTAATTCAAAATCCAACATCCGTTGCGCATTCATTGGCTCGTTTGCACTTTGGTTGTTGGCGGCGCGTCAGTCAGTTGTACGCGTTCGTTTAAGCCGTGCAGAGCTAGACGGTGTAAAACATAAATCAAAGTGAAAATGTTTCAGTTAAATTTAACAATTTCAAATAAAAATAGTGCCAGAATATTCAAAACTCGAAACGGTGCAAAGAAAATCGTGATTCTAAAATGCGCATGAACTTGAAGCAGCTCGCGCTCTGCTTGGGGTTGAGGGCCAAAAATGGTAAGCAGCCTTGGCAGGTGCAAGTGCCAAAAAAAGGAGCTAAAGTGAAAAATAAAATGGATAAAATGGATGTGAATGCCCGTAAGCATGCTGAGCTAGATATACAAGACGTTAAGTTCGAAGATGAACGATTCATGCATGAAGCTGCAGCGACTTTTGCAATCAAGCGGAAAAATAGGAAAATATTTAGTAAAGGTATTATAAAAAATATTGAAAAACAGTTAGTAAAATTATGCGAAATAGTAGAACTATAAAAGCTCACCAGCGAAATCCACTTAAAATTATTTTAACAACAGGAAACATTGTAAGCTTACCAATTTCACGTTACCAAATAACAAATTAGTATTGGTCTACCCAACAAACCCAACTTCACCTGCCTCCTCAGCCATTTTCTAGAATAAGTACTTATGTCTACACTCTTCTACAGCTGCATACATACAGGCGTGACTGTACAGCCGCTTGCATGCTTGTCCAATCCTAAGACCTAAGACTATTTATTGCCCATCCAACGCCCACTAGCATATTAAATTCGTACTAAGCAATTGAAATTGGAAAATTACGATGCAATGTGTCGCGTGTCAAGCCCACTTTTTGTCAAAGCGCAAATTATTATTTTCACTCCTTTTCCCCTCCTCACCACTGCACTTTGCATCCGCCACTTGCGGCGGGCATTTGTTTCCTCTGTGGAACAAAATTTGTTCTAAGAAAAATATTCACTTCCGTGAGCATATCCCGCGTGCTTAGACCACTCACAGCGTTTAGCAGTATCCACTTATGTCTATAGATTGCTAAATATTTACTCTTTTTTTTTGTTTCTTCTATTAACAATAAGCAACTCTTCATTTCTCGCTGCAACAACAATATAAACGAAATTTTTATTCACTCGAATTCCTAAGAAAATGTGAAATGTGATACGAGTATGTTGCTTGCGTCATGCCGCTCCCGACTACTTGCCGCCTAAGCGTTGTTGCCTTTTAGTGTTTTATTGCATTGGAATGTTTGGAGTGTTTTTTAGTAGTCACAATTTGTGCGCCAATCTCTGGCTCTAAAACATTTAATTCTTGGCGTGCTGTCATTTGTTATCATTTGTCTGGCTGGGTGTAGGTGTGTGCAAGTGGGTTTATCCTATAAATATTTATGTGTGAAGCGCAAATAAATATTATAGTTAACGAGTCAAATGTTTGCAGCTGGCACGGAGATATTGGTTGGTAAGCTTTAGCGGATATGAATTATTTGGCCATTTATTATAATGGGCAATTAAGTTTCTTCCAAGGATATAGAAGTAAACGGGTTGGGAAACAAATTATTTCTCTTTCTTATTTAGTATGATGTCAGCACTTCCTCGCGTCTGATCGAAAATTTTAGTCTCAGTTTCAGCTATCCGAATATAGACTTTGAAGTTTCCACCACGGCCAACGATTTGCATGTGACCAGAGCATTTTGAAACCCTGCAGGTCGTTATTGTCTCTAAGTGGAGCTGACTCGTAGCCTATTCATTCACAGCAGCGATGGGCAGAGAGAGCTTTTACTATATGTAGAAAGCTCAAAAGAGCTTTCTCTGCGGGGAAGGCATTGCCCATCGCCGATTCACAGGCATACTTTATGTAGTTATTGCCATATTCACGTTCCTCGTATACAAGTACATAGAAAGCTCGAAAAGTGCTCAGAGAATCTTCTAAAAGTCCTCAAAGAGCCTGAATTTAATAGGGAGAGGAGATATGTGCGGGATATGGGGACCCGTGGGGCTTAAGGTACTGATTTTAAAATGATCGACGGCTTTAACGAGATGAGATAAAAGTCCTTTCCTGACACTCCCCGTGAAACTGGCAACTTCGGAAGATTCAGAAAATTTCCTTAAAATTAAATTCAAAGCAAGGTGAATTTTACTTTGTGATAGATACCTGGACCCACGGGACTCGCGGTACAATTCTAAAAACGTCCGGATAGGCGGGCTCACGACCTAAAAATTTAATGTCGAGACGGGCGGGATTGGGAGTGAATACTTAGACCCGCGCCCATTTCTAATATGAAGCTCATAGCGGAATTCGCCTCGACAACTACGGACCAGCCGTAAACAAGTAATCCGGTCTCAGTTCCAAATGCATAAACTCACAAATTCTTCTCTCGCGCCTGACCTATTCTTTGCGCCGAGCCAAAACTCAGACTATGTAGATATAGTAATGGATGGATTTTCAAACAGTTAAAACAACGTTTTTCTATGCTAGAATTTTACTTCCCCGTCAGAAGTGATTGCATATCTGTCTGAAATATCTTCAAAAGTACACCGAAAATCCATACTGAGTCCTAAAACTTAGTGGTATTCCAGGAAATTGAGTATACGAGGAAAGTAGTCCAATCACAAAATCCACTTTGCGATTGCTGCTCTCAAAAGTTGGGAAGAAACCCAGGGCTGGAGGTGATTCTCGAGCTTTAGCCGCTTCGTCTTACCATTGAACAGGTAGCAAAGCGAACTCTACTAAACTTCTCAAGATAAATCTTTGGCAGAAGCGAAGCCCTATCATCAAGGATTCCATTTGCTTTGCTCCCTAGAGATGATGAGGCGCAAATCAGTAGACNGATGGAGGTGATTCTCGAGCTTTAGCCGCTTCGTCTTACCATTGAACAGGTAGCAAAGAGAACTCTACTAAACTTCTCAAGATAAATCTTTGGCAGAAGCGAAGCCCTATCATCAAGGAACAGAGACAAGCTGGGCTTCCAGATTCCATTTGCTTTGCTCCCTAGAGATGATGAGGCGCAAATCAGTAGACTTCGAGATGAAATTCAAGGTAGAGCTTTGAAGCAAAGCAACTTGGAGCACCTTTCTTATGGAGAGACTGCAATCGTATGCAGAGGGATCCAAAACTCCTTACGACATTAGGGCAGGTATTTACGGGCCAATGTTGAAGCTATCGGTACCCATGGGAGCATACCCGAGTATCTTTCTGGCGGAGGTCTATGCGATTAGTCTGTAAGCAGAGATTAACCTACGCCGAAATTACCGCAGTGAGAAAATTCTAAAATTGAGTGATAGCCAGGCGGCACTCAAGGTCCTCTCATCACTTGAGGTAAACTCCTATCNCGCAGAGATTAACCTACGCAGAAATTACCGCAGTGAGAAAATTCTAAAATTGAGTGATAGCCAGGCGGCACTCAAGGCCCTCTCATCACTTGAGGTAAACTCCTATCCCCAGTTCTTGAGTGCATTGATAGGCTTAACGTCCTGGCGGAGCACAATGTTATCTGACTAATTTAGATACTAGGCCACATAGGAGTTGAGAGTAACGAGGAAGCAGACCGGCTACCCAGAACGGCGGCCACCTCGTCTCCTATAGCACCTAGCTCAGCAGGGAGAGGTACAGATTCAGAGAACAATACAACCTTACAAGGTACAAGGCAAGCAGATTTCTGGGATCTCTAGGGTTGGTTGAGGTACTATGAATGTTTGAGGTCACAATAGACCTCTTGGTCGCAGCTCAAAAATTTTGAATCTGCGAGAAACAGAGTTGACAAAGTTTTCACATTGAGTGAAGTTTTGCCCTGTCCACGAGTAAAACAGGTAAACGCTATGCCTCTATCATAGAAATTTATAAATGAAAGGTCTTATGAATCTCTTTGTGCATTACAAGCCTAACAACGGAATGCCAATTTTTCACGCTTTAACGCCATCAACCGTAGTGGATTTCTTGGCAGAAAGTGCTATGTATACATTGCAAAGCAACAANGAGAGAAACAGAGTTGACAAAGTTTTCACATTGAGTGAAGTTTTGCCCTGTCCACGAGTAAAACTGTAAACGCTATGCCTCTATCATAGAAATTTATAAATGAAAGGTCTTATGAATCTCTTTGTGCATTACAAGCCTAACAACGGAATGTCAATTTTTCACGCTTTAACGCCGACAACTGTAGTGGATTTCTTGGCAGAAAGTGCTATGTATACATTGCAAAGCAACAACATCAACAACAACAATAACTGACAAAACTTCCAATATAATTTATGCTATTACATTTCCACTTCATCGATTGCTTAGGCGAATTGAGTAGTTGGAATGCAACACCATATTGACGCCAATAGCAACAAAATAAAAGCAAAGCAAATAACGGCAACACCGCAACACCGCAACACAGCAACACCACACACAATAACAACAATGAAGCAACATTTAAACTAGAAAGCAGCATCACATCGCCGCCATTGCCATCAACAGCAATCAATATTAAATTAGAAGCCAACAGACAATTCCGACGATGACACCAATGCACCACACGATCTACAACAACAACAATAGCCATAACAACAGCAATAGCAATAGCAATAATAACCAGCTAATGCTAAATGCGCGCCAATGGCAAAAGTAATCAAGGCGAACACGTGCTGCGCATGCGGTCAAAGTAAGTGCGGTGTGGTGTGTCGTGATGCGCGGAGCGTCTTACAGTCGGGCAAAGCTAAGCGTCGGACAGGCGATGAATGGCAATGAGAGGCACTTTCGGAGCTTGTGAGAAGCCGCTCAAGTAACCACAAAGGATGCGTTGCGGCAAGGCGTCAGATTTGCATGCATACATACATACACATCGATTTGTATATAAGTACAAACATATGTATATTTTAATAAACTAATCGACAGTTCTGTGTAAGAAATCGACAGCAATAAATACATATGTACATATGGCTGCAAGTAAGTGCAATCCAATGAAGAGCAAAAAAATGAAAAATGCAAAAACAAAAATTTGCCTGCCAGGAATGTTCGACCGGCGTTGGCGGCTTAAAAGCAAAATGAGGGTGGCAGGACGAAGTGATCAACGGTCGCCAGTCTCCACCAACCACCACCGCAGGCAGGCGCTGTCGCCATCTCCACCACCAACGCCACGCCGCGGTGTCCGACTGCATTGTTGCGGCTTCTACTAAGCCAATATTTTTGAAGCCTTCAGGCGGCTAAGCGTCGGATGCCTAAGTGTGAGTTAGAGTGTGTGCTGTACGTCTCGTCTATCAATAACTTGCCTCATCAGAATGTGGAGCATTGTTAACAAAAACAACAAATACCCGAATGGCGCAAAAAAAAGGTGTTTGGCACGGGCTGCTCGCAGCTGCGTCTCAATGTAATGGGAGCTGCACAGGCGCAGGCGCAGACGAACACAAAATAATCGGTAATTTTGTTTGAACGCCAAGCTGCAAATAGCATTTGATTTTGTGGCGTTTGTTGCGGCAATATCTTCTTTATTTTTACTGTTAGTGGTTCTGCTATTGAGGCAAGATGCAATCCAGCGATTCACTGTGGCACAAAAAGGAAAACATTCAGACGTCAAATCTTGCTTACTCGTTTCCGATCTACGGAGTTTCTTTCTGATGGATGAGCTGTCCTCAAAGAGCGATTCCGAGCTGTACAAGCTTTTTTAAAGCTGTGTTAGTTAAAATGAAGGATTGCTCTTTTCCCCGAAACCCCACTTCGTGCTAAAATGCAGCGAATTAAAATTCGGCGGCTCCGCTGGCTACGTCATGTCGTTCGAATGGACAAAAACGCTTCAGCTCTGAAAGTATTCAACGCTGGTCGCGATGCTGTTAATAGGGGAAGAGGCCTCCTCTGCGTTGGAAAGACCAGGTGGAGAAGGACTAGGTAGAGAAATCACTGGCGTACTGTTTTGGAATCGCCCAAAATCCCAGTGCTGGGAGCTTTAACAGATTGCTGCTTTGGTATAAAAAGAATTTTATTGAATTACTTTCGCGACTGGGATCTTCACAACGTATCTAGGTAGAGGTATAGCTCGAAGACTCTTCAAAAACTCGTTCTGCCAGACCGCGTATTTAATAAAAATTCCAACGGTCGCCGCTGTAACTCGCGCTTCCCCAGCAACAATGGATAGTGGCCATGCTTAATTTTTTGACAGAGTTGAGTTGGAGTACCGAGAGTGCGCTTATCAGATCAGAGAAGTTGACTTTAGGCGCAACTTCGAAGCTCACTTTCTCTTTACTTTTAGAGTTCTAGATTACTTTAGTGTATTCCAGGCTTAAATATATCCAATCGATATGGTGGCAAAGCAGCCATCTACCTTCGTTCTCACGATTTGAGAAAATTCCTAGGTCAGCTACAAGCAACTGGACTAATCTGTTGCATGCTAAGTTTCACGCTCACGTCGCCACTGCTTTTAGAACGAAGAACTCAGAGTTTGCTAAGCCTCTAAAAACAGAACTTTCGTCTTCTCAACGGAGTGCCAGATCGGAGACCAGAAAACCGATGTCTACAGAGGCTGCAGAGATGGAGAAGTGGTAAATCCATTAAACAATTCTTTTTCGTATACACCACTCTACTTTTTCGAGACCTTCAATATATACTTTAGTAAAAACTTTATTACAGAATCTACTCGGATTCATAAATCGGGAGGGTTTAAAGAAATTTAAGAACTCCGTGGAAAAAATCCTCTCGTGGGCATTACAATGGAGTTTTGCGGACGCGAATGAACTCTTAACTAAAGCTGTCTGTTTAGCATAACCTAACCTTCTTGGCTGTAAGCAGCCGACTTGACCGCCTTTTTACTTTTCGCCAAGTGCCGAAGTTGTTCGCTGAACTCTCTATCGGTGACACACCAACGAAGTCTCGGGAAAAAGGATGCGCTTACCAAGTTGCAAGCTACAAGAAGGGTCGACAGATTAATTACGAATTGGCATTTGTGTTCATCTCGTTCATTCATTCTAATAGAGGTAGTAGAAGAGGGCTACAGAGACTGTGTCAAAGCTAATTTTTGTTTTTGCTGTAAAACAGTGTGCTTGGAAAAAAATTTAAATCGATTATTTGCACTCCCAGCCACTGTGCAAGATGTCAGCACGCGCCACAGTGAATACCAAGAACTCTACTTTGAAATCGCTATAGTCTGGTCACAACTGCTTGATTTGATTTGAATTCATGTATGCTATCTGTGTATACAGTTTGCTTTTATAACCCGAAGGCACCGATATCAAACTCAACTAAATGGGTGCTCGAGGTAACTAGTCGGCCAATCACATAGTCAGCGCAATTTCCCTTCTGGCTACTTAGACCTCTACTGTAGACAAGTTTTTTGTGCCTGATATTTTGCTGCATGGTTTCATTTGAAACGGTCAATTTTTTTGTCCGTCGCGCTGCCTGTTTACCAATGACGGCTGCAACATAATTGATGGTCTCACCACAGCCCACGCGCTCATTGAATGTTCAAACAAAGAAAGCACACCGGTAAATATGTACACGCGTCCATATGTATGTGCCCACTATTGGAGGCACGCAAATCAACCGATATTCGACCGTAGGCGCAAACAGATTAGAATATTCAAATTGTAAAATTTTTTTGTAGTAGCCGCTTGTGATTTTGTATTTCCTATGCCTCTGTTTCTGCGAGGCCAGCCGGCTGGCATATGGTGCACTTGCAGAAGCTGTGCAATATTTTTAACCAGCGGCTAATCGCGGTTACTGCGCAGCGCTAAAAATTTGATTGGAAGGTAGCGATAGAATTAGACTAGCGCCGAAGGCATGCAGTAGGCAGAATACGGCCATATTGACTTAGCGGAGGAGAGTAGTAATGGGCGTGTGGATAAAGGCTTAGTGAATCGTTTGAATGAGATAAGATTGAAGGATATGGTAAAATAGGTCAGCAATGTGGGTCAGCAGCGGGGGAGAGAGAGAGAGAAATGAGAAAAGGAAATAAAGTTACTATAGGTTATTGCTGTATTATTATTTTATTAATGAAAAGAAAACTATTTTCAGTTCTACCGGCAATTCAATGTGAATAAAAAACCAGAGCCAAAAACTTCGCTGGGAACCAATTGCCATTACTATTATCGTTATTGTGCCAATACCATTATCTTTTCTAGCTGCATTACCTTCGCCATTACATTTACTATTGTATCTAATTAGTCTGTCCTGCTGTTTTGAAACATACTTCGTCATCGTCTCAATCACGCATCACCTTTTCTTCTTTCCCTCTTTACAGTCTTCACCTGGGGCAAGCGCATGAGCCGTAAGCTGGATATATTGAAGCGCAGCGACACCACCAACACGCACAAGTCGCACACCGATCTTCGTTCACTCTTTCACACATCCACACACAACAACAATAACAATGACAACGTCAAGGACAACTATCAGACGCACACATTGAAGAAATGCAAATCCGGACCTATCGAGACGATAAAACAGCAGCAGAAGAACCAACAGCAGACTCATGAGCAACAACAAAGCCGACAACCCAAACAGCAACAACAAAATGGCCACATACACCAGAAGCAAGAGAAATCGAAGGACGCCAACGCTGGCAACAACCAGCAGTCAACACCAACACAACCGAACGCACAACACCGCTCACAGAAAGCTATCAAAAATTTCTTCCACCGCATCGGCTCTACCGGCATGCTCAACCACAAGTCCCACAATCTGATTAAGGCCGCCGAACCGAGCGGCTCGACTGCAAGCAATTTGTACCGCAGCAGCTCCACTAGTCAGCTGACCAGCTCGTCATACATCAAGTGCGACGATCCGACGGAGGGCCTGAACTTGGCCAACAACCGGCAGGGCAAACTGCAAAAGGGTGCCACGAACGCAGCAACAAATCTGAAGTCGAGCAGCTGCGATGACATCGCCAAAGTGGGCACATGCACTTCGCCGAGTGGGGAAGCCACAGCGATTGGCGTTCAGACGCAAGGTGTGGCCTCCCAGTCCGGCGTTGCTGGGCAAGAGTCATCTAATCGACGCGGCGCTTTCCCTTACGCCTTTCTACGCTCGCGCCTTTCGGTGTTGCCTGAAGAAAACGGCGGTTCGGTGATGAAGCAGCCATCACTGTGCAGTTTGCACACAATCGGCGCTGGTGGTGTGCAAGAGATGCCGCATCCAGCTGCGCAGTACCTACAGGTGGGTCAGCAGTATTCACCAGTTCCACAGCATCGCAACTCAACACCGTTGCTGCCCAGTGAAGCCGCAGCGTTGGCCGAAGGCGCCATGGACTCTATATCGCTGGCAAGCACTTCTCCAAATCACCAACAGAAGGTGATTTATCGGAATGGCGCGCTGATCAAGCGCTACTCCTCGGACGACAGTGCGATCAGCAACTGTTCGCCACAGCAGACGTCCGGCACTGGCGGTATGATGATTAGCGGCGGCGTTGGCGAGGTATTAGTGTCGCGCAACAATAGCGTCTCCTCCAAGGACTGGGAACCACTTTACCAAAGATTAAGTAGTTGTCTGAGTTCGAACGAGTCAGGTTACGACAGTGACGGGGGAGGTGGCGGTGGTGTAGGCGTGGGCGCCAATAGCGTCATCGTAGGAAGTAGTGAAAGCGGGTGCGGCAGTGTTATTTTCGTTGGGAACACCACGAATGTACAACTGCTGGGCAATAATCTTGGTATCTCCTGTGGAGATACAGAATCTATTGCGTCGGGTACGCTAAAGAGGAACTCGCTGATTTCACTGACCTCATCCGAGAGCGGTGTGGGATGTGGCGGTATACGTAGTAATAGCATATGCAGCACGGCGAGCGGCTCAGTCTCATTGGGTGGCTACAATTACGACTACGAGACGGAGACGATACGCAGACGATTCCGGCAGATAAAATTGGAGCGAAAGTGTCAGGAAGACTGCATTGGGCTGGTGTTGTCACCGAAGACTGTCATGACCTCAACGAACGAACAGCAGTACCGTTACCTGATAGTGGAGATCGATCCGTACGGCATGGCCCAGAAGTAAGTAAACTGGTGAAGACTGAACCAAAATAGTGTAGAGCATAAAAACACTATGTACTCTAAAAAACATTTATAATTTTTCTATTTCTCTCTCTCTCTCTCTCNTCCTGAACCAAAATAGTGTAGAGCATAAAAACACTATGTACTTTAAAAAACATTTATAATTTTTCTATTTATCTCTCTCTCTCTCTCTTCCTCTCGCACAGAGATGGCCGCCTGCGCTTGGGCGACGAGATTGTCAACGTGAACGGTAAACACTTGCGTGGCATGCAGTCCTTCGCCGAAGTGCAGCGCCTACTCTCGACGTTCGCGAACAACTGCATCGATTTGGTGATCGCACATGACGAGGTCGCTACAGTCACTGATTTCTATACGAAAATCAAAATCGACGGCAGTTCAGCACAAGCATACAATTCCCTGCAGTCTCTACATGCCGGTAGTAGCGAACCAGCGCCAGCGTCGGCGCCGCCCTCAGCCAACCCACAGAGCGAGTATATGGCGCGCGCGCGCAAGCGTCTCAGCTATACGCAGCGTACTCAGAGCACGGATAGCATCAACAGTTATGATCTACATAGCCTGCAGTTGGCGCTGGAGAACGAGCAGACACGGCAACGTGAAACGCGACGTCCATCCTCCGATGTAGTGGACTCCGCCGCCAGTGAGCTGGATGTGGATGATGATGCGCGCTCACTGGCCAGTGTGGCGACAATGCATTCGCTCAGTTCGATGCCAACGCCCATGCCGTTGATGCAGCATAGACGTTGCTCCACACCGCGGCACTCCATGGATGTAGCGGCTTGTAGTGGTGAGTTTGTAGCCGAACATACGCGTAGACGCGCGCGCTCATCCTCCGGGCAACGCAATCTCGAGCTGACGCCGCTGTGCACCGCAAACACTGAGTACACGCCGGTGTATGCAAACCGCGCGTCCAGCATTTCACTGGCCACGCACACGATCAGCGACGATGAGAAGTGGCAGCTGTTGACACGCAAGCGCTGCTCTGAGGGCGCGGCGCTACAGCGCGTTCAACAGCAATCGCAGGACGAGCTGCTGGCAGGTTGTGGACGCGTGGCGGGCAATCGTAGTGCGTCGCTGACTTATGGTACGCCTGCGCCATCGACGACGAGTACATTTGCGGATGCTGCCGATGGTTCAGGCGATCAACAGCAACCGCAACCGCAACCATTTCCTTCGCGCACGCATTACACGCGCAACTCCATCAACCTGTCCAACTCGCACTATCGTTCGCTGCGGTTTGCCCATTCGCGGCTCAGCTCGTCGCGTCTGAGTTTGTTTATACAGCCACAGCCACAGCCAAGTGGCGGCGGCGGCGCTACCGCTGAGGCCAATAGACTAACAACCACAGCAACAAATAACAATAACTGTATTTACCAAAACTCCAAAGCCACTAATAGTACAAATAATACTAAAACACAAACAACAATAAACGCGACGCCGACTACAACAAAGACGGCGGTAGCAGCAGCGGCAGCGGCAGTGACAGCAACGAAGGTGGCAACAACCAGTACTGTGGATGCGAAGACCTCAGGAAAGTGCGCCAATACCACCGACGATGATGCGAGTAGCCAGCGAAGGCAACAACAACAACGGCGGGCGTCCTTCGATCTCACTAACAACACTAATACAAATGCTAATACTTATCATCTCATATCTTACCAACAACAACAACACCACCAAAACCAACAAAATCACCATCACCAACAGCAACAACAACAACAACACAACCAGCGACACCCTGCAACGCAATTACATTTGTATCAACAACATTTAACTGTACCAACATCTTCTATGCCAACAGCATTAACCGCTACGAATAATTCGACTACAAAAACAACAACAGCGGCAACAGGTACAAAGCCTCTAACAACAACCAGCTGCCTTAACTCATTACAATATCATCGCCCTTCATTGCCCGCCGCGAAACTAACAATACGCGACGAAGAAATGGCCGAAGTCATACGCGCCTCGATGAGCGACGGTGAGTTTGGGGTGACCGGGTACAGGAAGGTTAAGAACGTAAAAAAAAATCGAAAAACAGATAAATATACAATAATTTGTAAATAGAAAACAGGAGCTCCAAGCCTTTTTCAAAAACGTTTTTAAATTGGTATTCTTTCTAACTCTTGAAGAACAAACATAATACTAAAAACAAGCTTTCAAATGATTGCGCTTTCTATTAAATAATTCACAAAACTAAGTCATTAACAAAGCGGAAATAATAAAAAAAAATTTCCCCAGATTTCTTATAAAAAAAGTAAATAAATTTCTCCTTCTGAGTACCCTGTGTTGTCCGACTTCCGCAACCTCCAGCGCCTGAACGTAGGCAACACCTGCAGACGGAAATGTACCGCGTACACCTACTGAGCGCCCCTGCGCGCCTGGTGCAATTTCGAATGTTGAAAATCTGGCAAAAATGTCACAAAACTTTTTTCTCGCATGCGATTTTTGCGCTTTTAATGTAGATTCTGGGGAAATCTCAATATTTTCTTATATTAAATGCACTGAACTTACCGCATATCGTATTTTTTATTATTAAAATTAAGTTTTTTTTATAACTTACCAAATTTTAATAGGTTCCAGCCGTTGTACAACACAAAAGACTATAACGTATTTCAAGGGACCCGGCATGAAATCGCTGGGTTTTAGCATTGTTGGCGGACGTGATTCACCTAAAGGCAATATGGGTATTTTCGTTAAGACCGTATTCCCATCCGGGCAAGCGGCCGATGATCGTACGCTGCAGGCGGGTAAGTCAAGGCAAATTTGGGTATTGTTTATAAAAAATTGCGGGCAGAAACATATAATGAAAAAAAAATAGCAAAATAAAATTATGAAAAAGAAGTTTAGAAAATACATACATAAGTACATTCATAAAATAAACTATTTTTTAAAGTAATGGTAATTTTTATAAACAGCTAACAAATAAACTGTTTTCCTATAAAAAATTAAAAACGCAAGCATAGAAAAATGTTAACAAATATTTTTGGAAGTGACTTTCATGAAAATGTTTTAAGAATCGAAAAAAAATAGTTTCTTTTAAAAACAATCAATAAAAATATTTTTGGGACTGAAAAATGCGAGCTTGCATTTCTATTTGCGTACGAATCGATTTTTTTATACATTATTTATTCTTAAATAAAAGCAAATAAAAATTGATTTAGAAGAATGAATATAATTTTTTATAATAAAGTTTCGAGAATGATTTTCAACCGAATGCATATTACAAAAAAAAATAAATAAATAATAAAAAAAAAAAATGGTTTTGTAAAAAATTTAAGAAACCAGATTTAAAAATATAATTATAGTATTACTGCAGGGTTTACCAGCATTTTGAGTGAAAAATTTAACTGCTTTCATGAAACTTGCTAAATTCAAAATAACATAAGGAAAATTAAAAAAAACAAAGTATGTATGTATACATATATAAATTTTCAGAGCCAAATTTCAAAAATATTACAAGAAATTTGTTAAAATATTTAAATTTTTATAAAAAAAAAAATATTAAAAACTTTACTTTTTGAAAACGAAATTACAGTTAAAATATGGTATTGGTAAAATGCGAGCTTAGTGAAATAATATTTGTTTTGTTAATTTCAGGCGACGAGATTGTCGAAATTAATGGCACGTCCGTGCAAGGTATGAGCCACGCGGAAACAATACGCCTATTCAAGGATGTGCGCGAGGGTGCTATAGTGCTCAAGGTGCTGAGGAGGAAGTGAGTATAATAAGAAGAGCGCTAAGGTGGCACTTAGCGACTGTACCGACAGCCTTTAGCTGGGGTCATTTCGCTACCGGATTTTTATCTGTCAATGTTTTTGCGAGTAAAGCTTATAAAGCAACTGCTTTTAGATTCCGCTAGCGCCAATTCAACTGTTTTGTACTTTTATTATATATTTACTTTATTCAACTTTCTTTATTGAAATCGCTATTTTCCGTAGGTTACAAAAGGCTAAATCAATGGGCGCGTAAGATGAATTCTTGGAGAAAAACAGAAGTCAAAGGACATCCTATTATATCGGACGGACGGACGGACGTTTGTTCAAGCTGCAACAAAAAGTCTTCGCTATGTAAAATAAGTAATTATAAGCAAATGTAATTTAAGAACTAATTTATATGTATGTAATTTAATTGTGAAAATATTTTTATAAACACAGAATGATTTAAAAAAATAAGCTAATTTAGTTGTGAGCTCGACTTTCATGTTTAGTGTTAAATNTATTAAAAACGCAAGCATAGAAAAATGTTAACAAATATTTTTGGAAGTGACTTTCATGAAAATGTTTTAAGAATCGAAAAAAAATTGTTTCTTTTAAAAACAATCAATAAAAATATTTTTGGGACTGAAAAATGCGAGCTTGCATTTTTATTCGCGTACGAATCGATTTTTTTATACATTATTTGTTCTTAAATAAAAGCAAATAAAAATTGATTTAGAAGAATGAATATAATTTATTATAATAAAGTTTCGAGAATGATTTTCAAACGAATGCATATTACAAAAAAAATAAATAAATAATTAAAAAATTGTTGTGAAAAATTTAAGAAACCAGATTTAAAAATATAATTATAGTATTACTGCAGGGTTTACCAGCATTTTGAGTGAAAAATTTAATTGCTTTCATGAAACTTGCTAAATTCAAAATAACATAAGGAAAATTAAAAAAAAAGTATGTATGTATATAAATATATATAAATTTTCAGAGCCAAATTTCAAAAATATTACAAGAAATTTGTTAAAATATTTAAATTTTTATAAAAAAAAAAATATTAAAAACTACTTTTTGAAAACGAAATTACAGTTAAAATATGGTATTGGTAAAATGCGAGCTTAGTGAAATAATATTTGTTTTGTTAATTTCAGGCGACGAGATTGTCGAAATTAATGGCACGTCCGTGCAAGGAATGAGCCACGCGGAAACAATACGCCTATTCAAGGATGTGCGCGAGGGTGCTATAGTGCTCAAGGTGCTGAGGAGGAAGTGAGTATAATAAGAAGAGCGCTAAGGTGGCACTTAGCGACTGTACCGACAGCCTTTAGCTGGGGTCATTTCGCTACCGGATTTTTATCTGTCAATGTTTTTGCGAGTAAAGCTTATAAAGCAACTGCTTTTAGATTCCGCTAGCGCCAATTCAACTGTTTTGTACTTTTATTATATATTTACTTTATTCAACTTTCTTTATTGAAATCGCTATTTTCCGTAGGTTACAAAAGGCTAAATCAATGGGCGCGTAAGATGAATTCTTGGAGAAAAACAGAAGTCAAAGGACATCCTATTATATCGGACGGACGGACGGACGTTTGTTCAAGCTGCAACAAAAAGTCTTCGCTATGTAAAATAAGTAATTATAAGCAAATGTAATTTAAGAACTAATTTATATGTATGTAATTTAATTGTGAAAATATTTTTATAAACACAGAATGATTTAAAAAAATAAGCTAATTTAGTTGTGAGCTCGACTTTCATGTTTAGTGTTAAATGTAAAATATATGTATATTCAAAAAAAAAGTAATATATA
>NW_016158563.1:0-28378 GCF_001687245.7 Rhagoletis zephyria | reverse complement strand
GCGTACGAATCGATTTTTTTATACATTATTTATTCTTAAATAAAAGCAAATAAAAATTGATTTAGAAGAATGAATATAATTTTTTATAATAAAGTTTCGAGAATGATTTTCAACCGAATGCATATTACAAAAAAAAATAAATAAATAATAAAAAAAAAAAATGGTTTTGTAAAAAATTTAAGAAACCAGATTTAAAAATATAATTATAGTATTACTGCAGGGTTTACCAGCATTTTGAGTGAAAAATTTAACTGCTTTCATGAAACTTGCTAAATTCAAAATAACATAAGGAAAATTAAAAAAAACAAAGTATGTATGTATACATATATAAATTTTCAGAGCCAAATTTCAAAAATATTACAAGAAATTTGTTAAAATATTTAAATTTTTATAAAAAAAAAAATATTAAAAACTACTTTTTGAAAACGAAATTACAGTTAAAATATGGTATTGGTAAAATGCGAGCTTAGTGAAATAATATTTGTTTTGTTAATTTCAGGCGACGAGATTGTCGAAATTAATGGCACGTCCGTGCAAGGTATGAGCCACGCGGAAACAATACGCCTATTCAAGGATGTGCGCGAGGGTGCTATAGTGCTCAAGGTGCTGAGGAGGAAGTGAGTATAATAAGAAGAGTGCTAAGGTGGCACTTAGCGACTGTACCGACAGCCTTTAGCTGGGGTCATTTCGCTACCGGATTTTTATCTGTCAATGTTTTTGCGAGTAAAGCTTTTAAAGCAACTGCTTTTAGATTCCGCTAGCGCCAATTCAACTGTTTTGCACTTTTATTATATATTTACTTTATTCAACTTTCTTTATTGAAATCGCTATTTTCCGTAGGTTACAAAAGGCTAAATCAATGGGCGCGTAAGATGAATTCTTGGAGAAAAACAGAAGTCAAAGGACATCCTATTATATCGGACGGACGGACGGACGTTTGTTCAAGCTGCAACAAAAAGTCTTCGCTATGTAAAATAAGTAATTATAAGCAAATGTAATTTAAGAACTAATTTATATGTATGTAATTTAATTGTGAAAATATTTTTATAAACACAGAATGATTTAAAAAAATAAGCTAATTTAGTTGTGAGCTCGACTTTCATGTTTAGTGTTAAATGTAAAATATATGTATATTCAAAAAAAAAGTAATATATATATATATATATATATGTATATATACATTTTTTTCGTTGTTGTAAAAATTACGCAAACTACTAAGATTTTTCGTGCAAAATTTCAATGTAATACCAGTTTCGTGTTTAAAAAATGCTAGCTTTCACGCCAAAAGTAAAGTGTTGTTCAGTAAAAATAATGAATATATAACTATAAATACGTTAAATACAATAAAAATTATGATTTTCAAGGCTTTGCCAATTATTTATAAGTGTAAATAATTAAAGTTTTAATAAAAAATGGACATGAAATATAACCAAAGCTGTGTTTTTTTAATTCAATTAAGTGGGAAATGGTAAGCTGCACTAACGGTGTTTACTGGGCAATGCAAATCCTCATGCGCATTCTGATACTTTCCATACAACTTCTCGATTTCTTCCGGTGATAACTCCACACTTTCGTGCCAATATCAATATTCAGTAAGCGCTCCTTGTTTTTTTTTTTATTTACATACAATATATAATTTTATTTCGATACTCTTTATGTTTAACTTTTTTGTTGTTGTTTTTCTAAAGTACTTACAAAAAGAAATGCAGTAATAATTTGACGCGAACTCGCATGACAATTACAATTTTTACATTGAAATATTATTACGCGTCTTATATAATTACTTGTGTTTTGAAACAAACAGTATAACATACATAGATATAATAAGAAAAAAACTTAATATGCTAATAAAAATAGAAATTTGGAGAGAAACTTCCTTTTCAAACTGCTAGCAGTTCTATTGCAGAAAAATGGATTTCCAGCGAATTTGTGGCTAAAATTGTATGCTCAAACTACAACAAATATTAATTACACATTAAGCAAATCGTTTTCTAACATACAAAGTGCTTATCAAAGTTTTTTGTTTCTTAATTTAGAAATTCCTTTCGAAAATTCTGTAAATCTTGCAAGTATGTCGTGTAAGCAACGGCAGGGTAACGTGCTACACATATAAAAATCTTTTAAATCATCCACATCTGCAATAGAGCTTCAAGTTGAAGCAATCATCAATTAATTTTTATAGTTTTCTTCTCTTTTTGTATTTTCACCTTTATGTCGATGTGTCTAACTACTATACACTGCAATTAAATACGAACTTATAGTACACATTGATAAACACAAATTCTGCTTCGCGGATTTCACAGTTTTTGGTTTTTGTTTGCCTTCTATTATTTTTTTTAATCATTTTGTTTTAGTTGCTCAAACAAAAACTACTTCTTTTACCTGCCCCACTATTGTATTTACTTTAGACGCATCAACAGACAGTAGAAAGCTTGCATGCGCTTGCAGTGATCTCTCTCCCTTTAATTTTTGTTTAGTTTACTCCAAAAGCAATGAATAGTAATTACGAATAGTATGCCAGTCTCTAAAAAGGCCGAAAATGGATTTCCATAATTTCGTCTCCCGACGACGACGACTCTCGTTGCGCTTGCTCATTATCATTATCATCATCGTCGTTGTTGTCCTCACTAATGGACATATCCACCCAACCATCGTCGTCGCCATCGTCGCCATCGTCTGCATCATCACCGTCATTGTCGTCATTATCGTCACTGTCGTCATCGCTATCCATATCCTCATCATCATCGTCGTCCTCGCCGTTCGAACGATTACGTCGCCGGCGTTGGAAACGAATCTGACCGTTTTCGCTAATATCAAAAACTGCAATATAAAAGAACATGCATATAGGAACATTTTCCTGCCCAGTAGATAATCATAAGCGACACTCACTATCTGTTGTATCGCTGTCCGAACCGTCTTCAGTATCAGGATCTTCATCATCTTCCTGAAAGCAGAGGCAACCAATTATTCATTATCGCATCGATAAGGTCTTGTGCTGCTACTGTTGCTGCGCCAGCGCCAATGCCTATGTCGGCGCGCACAGCGTTGCCATTAACCGTCAAGCTGCCGCTGCCGCCAACGCCAACCGCTCGGCCTGCAACGCCTCTGTTGTAGCGATTGGCGCGCAGCGCAATACCCGCGCCGCCTCGACTTGCAGCTCCCAAGGCAGCCGGTGCTAATCTAGCGCCGTGAGCGCCGCCAGCGGCACTGGGGCGTGGCGCAGCATGACCATTGCTACCGCGACCGATCACCACACCGACGCCGCCATTGCCACTGGCGGCCGCGGGCAACGCTGAGCTACGAAAGCTCACGATGATTTCTTCACCACCGCCGCCGCTGCCGCCGTTGTGTCGCCGACTTGCGTCGATGTCGATATTGATTTCGCGTATGCGGCCAAAACGACGAATGTGATCACCATCACGACGATTGTTATCAGCGTCGGCGACGTGGCCGTCGTCGTTTTGATTTCGACCAAGGCCATCGTCAGCTCGATCGCCTTCGCCGCGACCACCACCATCGTCGGCAGCAATGTCGCCAGGGTTATTATCGTCGTCATAATCATCAGCGTCCGCAAGATCAGCAGCGCGGTCGGCGCTATTGCTGCCATCATTGCCGACGCCAACAGCTATGCACGACGCGTCGCCATGACGCACCTCTTCTTGATTCTCAATCTTCTTCATGCCCACTGCATAGATTTTGACGAATGTCTCCGGTCTCGAATCGTACGCTGGCTGGTTTTCCACTAACGCGATGAGACTGCCATTATCGTTGATACTCATGTCGTAGATGCCGCGTCGTACATCGATTGTCGATATTGAGGAGTAGTCGTAAGCGTCAAGCACCTTGAAACTGGTCTCGCAGGCGGGCAACTCTTCCAGCATGGCATCTATGCGCTCATCGGAAGCCTCCGCATTGTAGCTGTACATTACGCGCATCGGCGAAAATTTAAGGAAGCATTGATCTAGAACAGGCACAGTCTGAAGAAGGTGGAATGTGCGCAGATCCCAGACTTCGGTGTTTGAAATAATCTGTGGGCGAACAAAATCAGTTTGGCATTACTCTTCAAAATGTCAGATATGATGAGTCATACCTCCAAACCGTTAGGATGGAATACACCAGATAGGCATTGATTCAGTTTATCGAGCTTGTGAATCTCCTTGCCGGATCGCACGTCCCACAGAACACCATCTTAAAAGAGCGCGATTAGTATTTGGAAATATATTTTATTATCATAAAACTTACCCGATAAAATAAGCTCGTCGGTGGGGCAGAAGGTGGCGCGATTCTTTACATATTGATTACCAAGCGTCGGCGTGAATGCTGATATCTTATTCCCCGTGTTTATGTCGTAAATAATGGCGCACTGGAAGGAATGTTTTACAGTCATGTGAAACTCGTTCATAGGAACTTTGTACTTACATCATTTTGGGTGCCCAGCACTTTGTCCTGCGTTAAATTGTTGAACTCACAATAGTAATCGTCGGCAAAACTCAATTTTGAGGCAAACTCGTTATGCTTAATGGACCAGAGCACGCTAAGTGGTGACCGCCAGGAGCACGACGTTAGTACCAGGTCGCCAGCACGATTGGAATTTATAGAATCTACCACATAGCTGTGGCAGACAGATGAGAAAATCTCTGCGCCACTGGAAAGATTGAACGCCTTGACTTCACCACGGTGAGTTCCAACAAGCAGTAGTTTGGACGGCGACACTATTTCACATGTGGAAAACTGCAGGGATGGAAAGTCATTGGAACGCACCGACCGCCAAGGTGCGAAGTTCGAATGCACATAACGACGATCCAGGCGTGCTGTGTTGTACCCCGCTTGCGCTTTGAAGATGCGCGCAGTCAGATTAAGATTATCGCCCACACGATTCGGCTTCGGATCAGGACATTTGTGTGGCGTAAACAAATCGAACTGCGGACACGTTGTCATCGGGTTGTTACACAAGGCATGCTGGTTGGTGAGATACTCGGTGACGATAGTGCCGAGCGTAATGCCCGTCTGGTTGCTGTGCTGCGGCGCTGGCGAACCACTCTCGGAGTGCACATCGTCTGGCAGTGAGGAAATTTGTTTTTGCAAAGAGCGCTGCGCGTTCGCATTCGCAATGGCCAAAGCGGCAGTACTGGCTGTAGAGTTAGGTGCAGCTGATGTTTTCTCAGATTTTTTCACCAATTTAATAGGTGTCACAGAACTGCTGCTAGTCGGCACCTCATCTACGGTAAGGCTATTATTCAACTGCTGCTGTTCGTTTGTTGGCGCGTTGGCTATGCTGTTGATAGCATTGTTGACATCTTGCATGCGGCTGCGCAAGCGCTGGCGCACTGTTGACGATGGCACCACCTTGTAATCAAATGGTGACTGGTGGAAGTTTTTCGTTGTGTTTAAAGAGGTTTGCGGTAAACCGGCCTCTTTCTGCAAAACTTGGGCGGTCTGGAGAAGCCCCTTTGATTCCAGGTGATCGTGTATTAGTTGATATAACTGTTGCTCGTTATACTGAATTTTGGTTTGTGCAATCACATTTGCTTTGTGAATATTGGCAAGTGAAGGATCCATCTTACTGGAAATTGGTTTAGTTTTGCCCGAAACACGTTCAACCAACTCCAACGCATACTTTTGAAACAAAACGTGCTCAGCGCGCTTTTCCTGAAGTATGGGGTCACGCATAAGCGTTTGAATCTGGCCATTTGCAAAGAGTGTCAATTTGCCCACGATTTGGCGTACGCGTTCCGAGCGCGCTAGACCAGCCAATGCGCGGCACGCCATGCCACGAATGCAATCGGCATCAGTGATCGGCGCTTTGATTTGCATCAAAGATAGAAGAATAATGATTCCATTGTTGGAGCAAACAGATTCCCACACCTTCTCTATCAACTCTTCGCAATAACGATTATTTTGCTTATTACGCTTTGTAGAACTAAATACTTTCATGACATTATTCGGCTCCTTCTATACAATGAAAATAAATATTTAATGATCGGTAAAGAAAAAGTGAAGAATTAATTAGCTCACTCTCGCCAAAGGTGCGCAGACGCAATGGACAAGTACGGCCAATGCAGATTTCTGAACATCAGCATCGGCTGTGATGTCACCCGAAGCGGCAGCCAAAATGAAGTAGATTCCTGAAGCACCTGCACTGTCTGGTACATCCAAGCGCTCGCAGTAGACCAGAAATACTCTCGGTATAACACAGCAAATGGATAGAACATCCAATGCCGAACGCACTATTTCGGATCTAGTTAACAAAAAAAAAAAGTGAACTATTAAAGAATATTTAGAATTTTTAAGCAAGTTTACCGAACACTGTTATTCCAATCATAGGAAAGAGCTATAATTTTCAGAAGCAGGGTAATGCCGCTCACTTTCAATAGTTTGTCCACAGGTGCCCAGTGAGCGCGCACTGACGTATGCTCCTGCAATGTTCGCACTTGCTCGCTGATCTGTTCCAAGGAGGCCTTTGCCGCTTTGGTGACAATATTTTGGGAGAATTCAGTTAATAGCGAACACTGCTGGCGCATGAAGTTGTTATATTTGTAGAAAAGATGGCTCTCCATATAGCGTTTAAGTGCGACACACACATGCCGCACGAGTTGTCTCGAAGCGCACTCCACATCGTCATCGACCGGATTCTCATCGTCATCGTTATTGGATGGATTCAAAATTTTAAGAATGGATATCTAGAAAGAAAGGATATTTGTATTTAAACTCACGGCGGATTTAACGTAAAGTAACTACGTACAACATTGTATAGCTTGCGAAGACCGTCTTGGGAATCAAATTCGTCCAAAATTACTTTGAATTGAAAACTGAGTCCGAAAAACATGGTCGCATGACAAACACCGGAATCATACGACCTTTCCATTAACCAGAGTGCGTAATGCACCAAGTCTACGATTACATTTCTGGGCATGCTACATATGCGTTCCATAGCTTCTTCAGTATAGGCGAGGTAATATAGTGTTATCGACACGCCAGTGGCAGCGATGCTTGGACGTGGTACTTTCAGCAGCAACTAAAATGATTACATATGTACATACATATATGTATAATAAAAAGAGAAAACCCCAATATTACAAAATTTAAAATTTTTACCTCCAATCCGCCATGCGCAATGAATTCAAGTGCGAACTTCTTGTGACAAAGTAGTGAAGCGAGATATTTTAGAGCCTCAAATGCCAAACAACTATCTCGTCTATCCAAATTCTTCAAATATCCAAACACAAACTGCATTGCGCGATGTTCAAAAACTAAGCCCAAATAATCTTGATGATTGCCCAATGCAGTGACATACCGCAACATTAGTGCTTGACTGGATTCAGCAGTGGGTGGATGCAATGGAATATAAATTTTTTTGTAGTAACGTGAACCACTTCCCTGAGGGAAAGCATCACGACTATTTTCCAATAGTGTGGACATGTTAGAGTTTGAGCAGTGAGTGTCTAGGGTATTCTTAAAGTTTTGCGAAGCCGATGCCTCTGCTGACGTGGTTGCTTTCGCTTGATCATCTGCTTGCGGTGACGATAAAGATGCCACGTCATTGGTTATCCAAGGAGGGAGAAGTTGTTCAAATGAATTATTCGCTGAATTTGGCTCCGTTGGAAGCTGAGCAGCCAAGGATTGACCACACTCAGTGCCAGGTTTATAAAAGGCTTGTAACATATGTAAACGCTTTAGAACCTTTGGTATGAGGCGGGTATTGTGTTCCTTAAATGACACCGCTATTTCGGTTACTTCCATTGCGGCTCCCAGCAAACCGGTTGCATAACTTTGCAAAGGTTCAATACTATCTTCGGCCCAACCAAAAATTCTATGAATAAGATGTTCGAATTCCCCTTGGAAGACGGCTGATGTTTCCAAACCAGGTGCAATAACCAGTATTAAGCGACAAGCCAGAATATTTAACTCTAAGGAACTTTTTTGTATATTTTGACGGGTGAAGAAATTATCTCGCAAATAATCATTTACAAGCTAAAATGGATATTAAAAGGAATATAGTAAATACTTTAAAATTTATAAGTATACTATGGACATATGTACATACATTTCACTCATTTTCTGAAAGTAACATAATGCTAAAAAAAATTTTGAGTTAGGTTAGGAGGAACGACATTTTCTTCTGTGTTGTGTAAAAATTTAATAGCTTATTAGAATATCTAATTTTTTAAGGGAGCGCATGTAAACTGTAAACTTCGAAGCCAATTTCAAGCAGCAAATGAGCGATGTATATGTAGGTATGTATGTTAATACAGAAAGGTCCTATTTAATTTTTTTTATTTACAGAGTAGAAGAAAGCCTTATATAGTTTCGAATCTTTTTAAAGTAAATACATAAATATGATTTTGTATAATCTTATTTATTAATGTAATAACAGTTTTTAGTTCTAATAGGCATTTAGGTGTTTAATCTAACGATTTGAGTACAAAGCTGAATTTCGGAAGAATATGTGGTGGGGCCCTTTTATATTAAAGTAACAATATGTATGTAAATACCTTATTCATGAATACATCTTTACGGAATAGTTGCTTCAGCAATACACCAAATTGGCACTTAGGATCCGTCCGATATGGATGGCGGTCCTCAAATGGGTCGTGGTCTTTGCGCATGTAAGTTTCCTTTTCTTTTTCAAAAATTTCTGCCAATCTAAAAATATTATTTTCCAAACAAAATTCAGTTTTTACTATAAATAATATAAGTCCATTGAACTAGACAAACAATTAATTTGTGTTGCTATTTTTAATTTCGTCACGTTAGTCAATAACAGATAACAAAAATACCAAAAAAAAACTTTCTAGAAAAGAAAACAAAAAGGAAAAAGCAGCACGCTACTTCGTCGACGATCACCTTCATTATTGCAAACAAATTAAAAAAAAAAACCTGTTTGCGCATACATGTTTAGACACGGCAAAGCTGTAATTATATGTTTGCGCAGTAATTTACCTTTTCAGCACTGGCACTGGGTCGTATCCGGAACGTGTATGCTGCGCCTCCCAAATCTGCAATACTTGTGCCATGTCTTTGCTATCAAAATTTGGCTCCTCATCTTCGAACCCATAAAATGGATCAGCATCAGCAGCAACGGCAGCTACTTCATCACCTGCCTCTTCATTATCGCCCGCCACCTCATTACCCGCTGCCACACCATTCTCGCCCTCCACATTGGCTGCGACGGAGCTACTGGAGCCCTCTTCTACGGCACCATTCATCTCGGTATCTGTATCTGCACTTGCCTCAGTTGATGGTTGACCCTCATCTGCATTACTACCACCTTCACTCCCATTCGAACGTTGCTGCGTCGAATCTTCTGTGGGTGTTTCTGCCTCTGCGGCGGATGTGGGCTGAATATCTTCTTCATCACGCATTTCCGCATCACTTTGCGGATGCTCGACAGGCTCTATGTTGTTGGGCGGCATTTAATGCCAATATTTTTCGATATTTTAACACAAATCTGTCCCTAACCTTACAAAACTATTCCACACTGGCGAGGAAAAACCGAATTTTTCCTTCGTTTGACTTTGCGTGTACAGTTGTTGTTGCCGTTCACCCCTTTCAGTTTTCGGCTATTTCTTAGATATTTCAAGGTTAAACGGATATACTAATGCAATTGTAACTTATTCACTCTCGTTTATAAACAAATATTTTTGTTAATATGAACTTAATGGTATTATAAATAAAAATTGTGAAGCGTTTCAATTGTCCTCCGAAAAATGAAACTCCGCCGAGCTAGCAGCAAGAAAATGCACGCGCTTTTTTCGCAGCTGTCAAATATCAAATCTGCCAGTGCTGCCAGATATCACATAAAACTAGGTACATGGGAATGTTAAGAATACGTGATACAATTTTTTAGAAAGCAAACTGAACCCTTGCTCCGACAGATGAAGAAATTGGGATAATAATATTTCATTAGTTTTGTGTTTTAAAAGCTATTATAAAACGATTTCAAAATCTAAATGATATTGGAGGCTAGAAGTGTAAACTTAAAACGGAAGTAGATTTACGTTATTTGTAGATTTACGTTCTTCGGTACAAACTATAATTTTTGAAGGTATGGCAAGCCTACATGCCTTTTCGTTTTTCATCCATCCCAATTCGCATTTCCATTAAACAAAACAGCTGATTTTTCCAAAACAAATAAGCGAACGCTGACGTTTTAATTTATTATTTGGTAAACAAATTTACTTCCTCAAACGGCTTTTGTGGGATCGAAAAACACATAGGAACACAAAATGTCGTTTCTATATATATTAAGTTGGATAGCACTGGTGATACACATCGTCTTTATCACAGTCTCAATTGGTAAGAAAACAGTGATGTAAAGAATACTGTAACAAGCCATTTTTTGTTTTACGATAGCGGCTGGTCTCTATTACATTGCTGAACTGGTGGAAGAGTACACACAAACTGCACGGAAACTGATCACGTTTATGATTAGCGCCACGGTTTTTGTTTACATATTATTCATATTCTGCGATAATTTGCCGTGGAGCATGATACTTTGTGGCTTTGCGGCGCAAGCTTTCCACGGCCTCATCATGACCAGTTTTCCTTTCATACGGTTCCTGTCAGTACCTTTTATTGGGGCACTAGTATTTTTGATTATAAACCACTTTTTGGCATTTCAACATTTCACAAGCGTTTACTATCCGTTTATGCAGGTACGAAAATAAGTTTAATTTTGTTGTAGACAGTAGAATAACCTTTGTTTTAGGTGCTAGCATACTTCACTATATGCCTCTGGATGGTGCCCTTCTCGCTCTTTGTATCCCTCAGCGCAAATGATAATGTACTCCCGACTACTGTAAACGACAGTATGGGTAAGTTGAAAAGATTTTTAAACTCTTTCTTGCAAGAATTTAATAATTTTCATGAATGCAGGAAGTCAAGATGTAGTAACAAACTACTTTTCACGCGGGAAAAAGCAGGGTCTACTCTCGCTCTTTAATTATGCTAAAGATAGCTTATTGCCAACACGAAACAAGAAATCCTTTTAATGATGCATCATTTTGGATGCAAAAATAAACTTATTTCCAAACAAATATTTAAGAAGAACGGACTACTACTAATGAGCAATTTAGTTTAGGAGAAAAGTCTTGGTAATTGAATTATTTATTACATTTGTAAATGAAATATAAAAAAACACGATTAACTTAACCAACGCTGTGTTACTAATATTATAGGAATCAAAATGTGTCAAAAATTAAAAAAAAAAAATCGTAAATCTATAAGGACTGCTTAATACTAGTTTATAAATCCGTAGGCTGTTTCCAGAGTGTAGAAAATCTCTTTTGAAATTTATTTTTCCTGTGTCTTTACGCTACCATCCGCCATACCGAAGTATGCTTTAGTTGCCATATTTACGAATAATCCTGTTTCAACTACACCGGGTATTTGCAGCAATTCCTTGTCCACCTTTGCCCAGTCAAAATCGCACTTTCGCGGAAAGTTCCAATCCAAGATAAAATTTCCATTATCTGTAACACATGGCCCAGCTTTTGCTACAGCCATACGTAACTTCAGTTCGCCACCAAACTTATCTGCAATACGTTCTCTAATAGGTACGTAAGCCATAGGCACTACTTCGATAGGAATACCCTTCTTGTATTGGTCTCCCAAATGTTCCGAATTTTTTGTGTAATCTGCGATCACCACCAAGTCTTCGGCGCAAGAAGCAACAATCTTTTCTTGCAACAAACAACCTCCTCCACCTTTGATAAGTATCATGTTACGATCCACTTCATCAGCGCCATCGATTGCCACTGCCAGTTTGGGATTACGGTCCAAATCACCGAGTGTCAGGTTATGCTCCAAAATCAATAGGCGCGCCTGAAAGCTTGTCGGCACACATACCACATTCAAACCCTCCTTATGTACCCGCTCTGCAAGGCGTTCCACAGCAAACACTACAGTAGAACCACTTCCAATACCCACAGCTGTGTTGGTTATAACCCAATCGTCCACTGCGCGATGTGCGGCCGTGCGCTTGGCTTCGTTCAGGGACATTTCTGTTTTATGTGACTTTGATCTCGAGATATTTTTTGTAAACGCTTTCCTTGTGAGGCTGCTGAGATTCCAATGGCAGTCTATTGTGTTGAGCAAACGAAAGGCTGGCGTCCTTGTCATGTGCTGGCGTTAATTGCAATATAACTAGACAAAATATGTCCTGTTTAATGGAACAGCTAGCAAGCAGCCCAAACGAGAAAACTTAAAATATCATTCGGTCAAAAAAGGTCACAAACAGAAACCGGGTAATTCGTTATCAGTTTTGGCGAGAAAGAGAATGAAATTGAGATCAAAAAGAAATGTCATCGGGCTGGAAAAGATTGGAACAGCATTGCCACTTTGTGAGTAATTCCTCAAAACGTGAGGAATTGAGTATTTTTTGAGCAACTTTATTTTGAGGAATTTTCTCCAGATATATTTGTCGTAAGCGCCATTTTGACGATTTTTAGTTCTAGATGCTGTTATATATTTTGAAATAAATTCTTTCGATTGGTGTTATCAGTTTATAGATATCTCCTTTTGTTTCCGAGATATTGACTACAATTTTTTCGAATTTAGTAAAAATTTAGTTAGTGATGCAGTCATATTAAACTAATTAATATCTTAGAAATGGTGTTCTCGAATTTTGGATATCTCCTTTAGTTTCCTAGATATTGAGTAAAAAGTGTTGTTAATTTAGTAGAAATTTTGATCACATTTTGTCGTATTTCATACAAAGTGTGGACAAATGGCGCTTGCGACAAAATTTTACTACAGAAAATACTTCATAAACTCAAAACTAATCAACAATAAACATTAAAAAGTAAAACGACGAAAAGCAACTATGTTTTACGCAAGAGTTCTTAAATCGCTCTGCAAATTTTTGAACAAAAAGCTTTCCGAAGTTTACACTACACAAGCGGCTTGTCAAACATTATTCAAACTCACTTTTCCCATTTCGCCATACACAATGCAAAACATGACTCGTTCAAGCAAAGAATTTTAGATTTCTTCCGGTTCACAATGCAAAAGGGTTTGGTTTTCTTCGATTTTTCTCTCTTGCGACCTCATTCGGTAAAAATTCCATTGCGAATGAGGCGATTTTATCATACACAACGGAAGCGGTTTGATCAAACCTCAAAATCGCGACCAGAAATCAAAAAATTTTGATTACGGCTTGTCAAACCTTCGCTTGGTTGGTGTTTTTCGCTCTTAAGCACATCTGCAATTGCTACTAAATATTCAAAAAGTTATCGATAATTTTTTTCATTCCATCGTTATATATTCAACTAATGTATTTTGAACATGCAAAATCTCGGTAACGAATGGAGAGAACACGCACTGTTCGATCATAAGGATATTCATATTGATTCTTCATTAGATCCAGAAAGTTATAGGAAAAAAGGTTTTGAATTAAAACAAAAAATTATATCTGCATTACTAATATATGTCGCCCTTTTCTAATGCTTGAGCACTGATATAGTTGCAGTAATATTATATACTAACCAAGGCATAAAAAACAACGGTGACACTTTGTTTTAACCGCAACAACAATGTATCAATTGAATTGGAGAATGTAATTAATTTTTATACTAAGTACCTGTAAATTATATGCAGTACACAATACTCATATATATCTGTAAAAAAAATTTTCGTAATTTAAATTGTTGTTGAACAATTGTTCGGCTTTTGNCTGTAAAAAAATTTTCGTAATTTAAATTGTTGTTGAACAATTGTTCGGCTTTTGAGGTTATTTCATTTGTTTTTGAGGAATTTGGTAATTTTTGTGGCAACACTGCATTGGAATGAGCTACCGGAATTCATTGGAATGCACTACCGGAAGTACAGGGCGAGCTTTGATACAGCTCAGTTTCCTTCGCCTACAGTTTCCTTTCCCGCCCAAATTTGACAGTTGAAATCAGTGAAAATTCCAGCGTTTTCCGGCGCACAAGTTAAATTCTTAATTAATAAATTTAGCGAAATATTAGAAATGGGAAATGATTAAAGTGTTAAATTTGATTCAGTGTTTGAAAAAGTGTGTGTGTAAGACGAGAAATATTTAACATTTGCGTTTTCTTTGTCTAAATACAAAATAGCGACCCTTCACCGAGCCGACATTTTAATTTAGCGGTGATGCGGAAGTTTGATTATTTATGTGAATTTGTGTGTCCAAATGCAGCAGCACCTTGAAAAGGTTTNGTTTCTGACATTTTTATCATTTGACATATACAGCTCAGTTTCCTTCGCCTACAGTTTCCTTTCCCGCCCAAATTTGACAGTTGAAATCAGTGAAAATTCCAGCGTTTTCCGGCGCACAAGTTAAATTCTTAATTAATAAATTTAGCGAAATATTAGAAATGGGAAATGATTAAAGTGTTAAATTTGATTCAGTGTTTGAAAAAGTGTGTGTGTAAGACGAGAAATATTTAACATTTGCGTTTTCTTTGTCTAAATACAAAATAGCGACCCTTCACCGAGCCGACATTTTAATTTAGCGGTGATGCGGAAGCTTGATTATTTATGTGAATTTGTGTGTCCAAATGCAGCAGCACCTTGAAAAGGTTTAGTGGTGCTCCGATCAGAATGGAATGCAAATATATGCGTTTCGCGTTTTAAGTGCATAATAAGTATGTACATAAATTAGCCTAAAGTGTGTGAAGTGTTCTTTAATAAGTGTAACTACGTATGCTGCCAAAAAAACCAAGCCAACCGAGACAAAAAGGTATGTGCTCACATAATGCATTTATTTACCTCAAAGTTACAAACTTAAATTATATATGTAGTTTTATTAATGCCTTTTGTATATCTGTGTTCGTATGGAATAGTAGCTTATGCCGAAAGGCTGGCTTTAGTATAGTGCGGCATTCGCAGCATACGGTTGCGAAGGACTCACTGGCGCCGAGCCGTTGAAGAACTTTTGGCAAATAAACGTGCAAGAAATAGTTCCGATATTAGCAAGTCAATATTCTTATTAAGTCTCATCGAAAAATTTCTTGGCGTTTAAAGAATATAGGGAATGCCGCATTGTACTAAAGCCAGCTTCCCCACATAAGCTACTATTCCATACGATGCTATTCATTTCACAATCTACTTCTTAACAGTCCTCACCAGCTATCCCTGCTCATCTATATATGTACATACATATGTATATAATACACGAAGGGATTTTTTGTCCAAGTCATCAGATCTGCACCGTTCGTTCAATTTTCAGAAATGAGGTGTCAAATTAAAGTGAAGCTGAAGATTTGCGTCAAGGCTTTACCTAATTACCAATGCCATCAGATCCGCACCATTTTCTCGATTTTCAAATGTCAAATTAAAGGGCTCTAAAAGGCTGTAGATGTGAAATAAGGTTTTATTTTTTCGATAAGAGTTGCCACCTTTTAAAAAATGAAGTTAAAAATATTTAAAAAGTTAAACCAATTATTACAAAATGAATATCAATCGAAATGGTTTTAAAAAGCTTAGTTTCTTAACTTCACTGCAAGAGGGGTGCCACCTGTTAAAAAAAATTTAATTAAATTACAGTTCAGGGAGTAATAGAAATAAATATGTCCATATGGGCGCCAGACGAAAATACTTTAAGAAGGTGAAAGTTTGTTGATATTTTGAACAGCGTTGCCACCTGTTTGAAAAGGCGAATTCAGTTAACTTATACACAATGAAATATTAAATTAGATACATATGTCAAACAAAAGAGTGTTAAGAAATATTTAGTTTTAACACTATCTAAGAGTAATTTTGAAGTGCTTAAAGAGAGTTGCCACCCGTTTAAAAGTTAAATCCAAATTATTTATTAAGTTTAATAAATTACTAAAATATTGGTATCACTCAAAATGGGTTTGACAAGGACTTATTTCTGAACTCAATTTAAAGGCTTGCCACATGTTCAAAAAATAAGATTCAACTTAATTCATCAGTTTAATAGAATATGTATCAGCATGTCAGAAGGTTTTAGCTTGAAAATATTTTGAAGAGGGTTGCCACCTGTGAAAAGTTGAATTTAATTAACTTACACATATCAAATTATATGAAATATTATAATACGGTTGTCTAACGAAAGAGTGTTAAAAAATCTTTTGTTTGAACATTTATGTTTTGAAGGGGGTTGCCACCTGTTTAAAAGGTTACATTCCAGTTATTTAGAAGGATAGGTGGATTACTAAAGAATAGATATCATTCGAAATGGGTTTTAAAATGCTAGCGGGTCAAAAGTAGCGATTGACTCCAACAGTACTGGAGGGTTGTATATACATATGTACATATGTACGTAGGCATGCACATAAGCTTGTATAGGTTTTCCTACTAAGTTTTTCTCTTTTGAGGACGCCTAAAGGACGCCTCTTTGACAGACATCATAAAAACTAAACTTACGTCAATCCAATTAAATAGGGATTTTCTTTAACATAAGCAATACAAAGCCATCATACGCTTTCATTCACAACTCTCGCGGAAAAATTGTATAAAAACTAAATGTTGTTCTATTCCGCCTAAGCGCCATTTATTACAGATCATACATAGATTCACATGTATGTATGTACATATATGCTTGTTTTTCCGCCCGCCCACTCATTTTGACAAACCAAAGGATTTCGTCAATAATGCTAATCCACCCTATTGCCATCACCAATTCAGTAGCAATATCTTATGTAGGTACATACATACATACATATTTCAGTTGATATCGCTGACGTAGGCTTAGCTGCTATTCGCTTTAATATGAGAAAATGTCATAATACCGTTGCTGGCGAAATTTTTTCCTTCTGGCAGGCGGTTCATTATAGTGAGTATGGGAGTAGAGCTTTTTTTGCGGGCGTATATACTTACGTATGTATATGAACCTACTAGAACGACCATATTACCCTATCATTTGTAATTTGCAATTTTCCAACTCATTTGAAAATGTGTATGCCTCCTTCTTGTATGAATGTTACGAGAAAATATTTCGCTGCCTTAGCTTTATTCTTCAACTATGTAGTGTGATTGCTTTATCTGCTCGTTGTATCTATAAACAACTTTAGATGCGTTGGAATTTCGGAAGACTTTAAATAGAATAAGATATTTAAACAAACCCGCTGTCTCTCTTGGCGATATTGTTGGCTCAACTATATCCAGAAGTAGGCGCTATGTACTGAAAAATAAACTATGGTCTTTGACCATAAAGTTGCTGGTCTGCTCTGCAATTCTCCATCAGTCATCGGTTTGATGTGAAAGCAGTTTCCGTATTCCTCATCATTCGCGTTATAGTATTTATCGATATCGACTCCAATGATTGTCAAACAAATTAATGCTCGATATCGATATATTTGCCGACATTTAAATTTTTTATATAAATATCGAAAAAATCGACATATTTATCGAGAAATTTATCAATTTTGCAATTAAATCACTGACTAGTATTTGATGGCTAGCCATCTCTAATAGATTTTGGGTCACTAACCTCGAATCTGAACTCAGATTTTCTTTGCTCTATCACATCAGGTTTTTTAAGTTTATATACTATATTTTCGAGGTTACTTGGCATCGCAACGGTTTTATTTCTATAAAAACTATACAAAGTATTTTAAATAATATCGTTTGTTCTGTCTCTTTTTCTTTATTGGCGCTAAACCCGCCTAAGCGGTGCCAACTGACGTCCTTCTCCACCTGGGGGTAAATTTCCTTTCTGCGTTATCGGGAAGTGAAAAGTCAAAAATTCACATCGAAATAAGTGCGGTGTGAAAGTGTTATTTTTATCACTTCACAATAACGAGGAACTTGAATTGACCCTCTGGTCTTTCCAATGTAGACGAGGCCTTCCTCTGTTACCAGCACCGCGACCAGCATTGAATACTTTCAGAGCAGGAGCATTTCTGTTCATTCGAACGAGATGGCCAAGCCAGCGAAGCCGTTGAATTTTAAGAAGAAACAAAAATGTCACCGTCATGCGGTGGTGAGTTTCCGTTAACACGAGAATCCCGTAAGATAGGTCGTGTCAGCTGGCACTATATACGGTTTTACGTCGGTGACTGGTTGAGCTGTTAGTTCTGAACATTTCTCCCTATCACATGCAGTTAAGGTGGATTCATCGTTCCCAGAGAGAGAAAGATAAATAACAACAACCACATGGAAGAGTAAGTTCAGAACTAGAAAGATGAATCCATGTATATTTTTTTCAGTAACAAAAATGTCGCTATGCTTCGTTACCTTGAAAATAGGCCAAAACCGCATTTTAGGTTAGGATGTTTAGAAACCTTGAGCAATTCTGAGTTCAACAAATCATTTTCGAAAGTTTTTGTAGAGTAACTGCCGTGCCTAAATTGGAGCGCTAAGCGTTGCGTTTGCCATTGCCAAATGAGCGCCAGCGCGCGCTATACCCAAATGAAAGCGGCGTAATTTTTGACGATTTTTCATTGACTTTCGCGCCAATTCAGGAATGCCAGTATTTGACATTTCTGAGAAATTCAAATTTTTTCCGAGAAGTAATGTTGAAAAAATCAAAACTTGTTGAAATGGTCGTAGCTAGGATCATTTTCCCAAGCCATGAAAGTAGCACAATTCAATTACAAGCTTAAGTAAATGGACCTACACCCTTTTCTAGCCTCTTAGTGCTGCAGGCAGGACAATGATACGCAGCTGAATATGCGCGTTCACATGCACACATATGCACATACATATGTAACTTGGAACGGTTTCCGAAGTACCTCTTCAGGAGACACGTAGGTATTTGCTTCTGGGAAAAAACAAAAAAAAGTTAAATGCACAATCCAGTTAGGCACCACTCTATTCGGCACTCTAAACTGAAATTCCCATAACTCAACTTTATTGCGCTTCCCACTCAGTGCCGGGAGATCTGGCGTCTAGAGCAAAATCGTGCGCGCGTACGCTTCTTGGCTGATTAATAAATGTAAGTGGTCAATTTCGCACTTGAAAACACAAAAAGCAAAACTTTCATTTCAGTGCTACATCTATATACATACATACTTACATACTTTCGGAGCGTTTGGCACCTTTTTTATTGCGAAAAAATAATTTNATGGTCAATTTCGCGCTTGAAAACACAAAAAGCAAAACTTTCATTTTCAGTGCTACATCTATATACATACATACATACTTTCGGAGCGTTTGGCACCTTTTTTATTGCGAAAAAATAATTTACACCTGCAGTAAACGAATTGGTGGGCGGTCGTGAGTGACCATAGCGGTTGGATATTTATCGAGTGGACTTGAATTACTTACGTATAATGTCAATGCCGTGCTTAAATCAAAAAAAGCTTGTGAAGAAGAGAAATCATAAGATGAAAGTAAAAATTCATCGAAAAATAAAAAGAAAGAAACGCTTATCGGTTTTTTGATATGAAAAATAAACGAAAACGCTGTTTTTTTGTTGAATTTAAAAACGAAATGTCAATACGACGGTCATTTTAATGTTCAATTTGGATACGCCTTTTTAATTTCCATCAGCCTAAGCGTCAATGTTGCCGGTGCTGCGCTGAAGATGCCACCGTTGTGCATACGCACCAGTCGCCGCCTCAGGGGGAGTAATCGAAATTAGTCTGTACCCACATTGCCGCTTAAGATAAGTGCGAAGAGTAGCGAATGTGGGCAGTGGAAATACTGAAAAGGAAGAATACCGAAGCGAAGAACAGCGAAGTGAAGTGTGCCTACTGTGCTGCATGGTGGCACATCACTTGGCCTACTGCATCATTTTACGGTGTTTTTTGTTTTGCTGTGCAAAAAAAGCAATTTACGCGATTTTTTTATTATTACTGAATTGTAAATAAATATAGTTATATTGGATTTTTATATATGTATGTATGTATGTACATATCGATGGTCGATGGTGCTGAGTGGCTAGAGGTGCATACTACCAATTCGTAGGGCCTGGGTTTGATCCTGGGTAAATTCTTAATTAGGGCGTTTTTGAAAAAAAGATAGGGCGTTGCCGAGATAGATCGATCTTCAGGTGACGATATAGTATACCTGCACTAGGCGTTAAGTTACTCTAAATTACACATACAGCGATTTGTGTCTATACCATGAGTGATAGAGCTATGGATCTAGACCTTAAGGCTTGACCGCCCGGACACCATCTTGTAAATAGTTAGCGGAATAAAGAAACATTCGACATTTGAAAGCGTAAACGCCGAACGTGTTCTAATAACCACTTAGCCTTCTGAATATTTCATCGGAAGAGGCCTTTGACCCATCATGAATTAAAGCAATCGCAAAGTACCTAAACCGTTCAACGGAAAATGGTAAAAACAACGGAGCGGATATGGAAGCGATGGCGGCGATGTGCGTCAAGACTTTTTTCGTATTGGTAGTGGTCGGTATGATAGGCAATTATGCTAGAGCGATGTGGTCGAGCTCCAACAGAGTGACATTGCGCCAGTCTATGTCTCAGCGCCATTTTGAAATTCTGAAAATTAATACGTGATGATCAGCATCCCCAAAACCCCCGGAAAGAAATTGCGCTCATAACTCAAGTGAAAGGTCGATGGCTTTAAAAAGACATAGCATNTACACCTGCAGTAAACGAATTGGTGGGCGGTCGTGAGTGACCATAGCGGTTGGATATTTATCGAGTGGACTTGAATTACTTACGTATAATGTCAATGCCGTGCTTAAATCAAAAAAAGCTTGTGAAGAAGAGAAATCATAAGATGAAAGTAAAAATTCATCGAAAAATAAAAAGAAAGAAACGCTTATCGGTTTTTTGATATGAAAAATAAACGAAAACGCTGTTTTTTTGTTGAATTTAAAAACGAAATGTCAATACGACGGTCATTTTAATGTTCAATTTGGATACGCCTTTTTAATTTCCATCAGCCTAAGCGTCAATGTTGCCGGTGCTGCGCTGAAGATGCCACCGTTGTGCATACGCACCAGTCGCCGCCTCAGGGGGAGTAATCGAAATTAGTCTGTACCCACATTGCCGCTTAAGATAAGTGCGAAGAGTAGCGAATGTGGGCAGTGGAAATACTGAAAAGGAAGAATACCGAAGCGAAGAACAGCGAAGTGAAGTGTGCCTACTGTGCTGCATGGTGGCACATCACTTGGCCTACTGCATCATTTTACGGTGTTTTTTGTTTTGCTGTGCAAAAAAAGCAATTTACGCGATTTTTTTATTATTACTGAATTGTAAATAAATATAGTTATATTGGATTTTTATATATGTATGTATGTATGTACATATCGATGGTCGATGGTGCTGAGTGGCTAGAGGTGCATACTACCAATTCGTAGGGCCTGGGTTTGATCCTGGGTAAATTCTTAATTAGGGCGTTTTTGAAAAAAAGATAGGGCGTTGCCGAGATAGATCGATCTTCAGGTGACGATATAGTATACCTGCACTAGGCGTTAAGTTACTCTAAATTACACATACAGCGATTTGTGTCTATACCATGAGTGATAGAGCTATGGATCTAGACCTTAAGGCTTGTCCGACCGGACACCATCTTGTAAATAGTTAGCGGAATAAAGAAACATTCGACATTTGAAAGCGTAAACGCCGAACGTGTTCTAATAACCACTTAGCCTTCTGAATATTTCATCGGAAGAGGCCTTTGACCCATCATGAATTAAAGCAATCGCAAAGTACCTAAACCGTTCAACGGAAAATGGTAAAAACAACGGAGCGGATATGGAAGCGATGGCGGCGATGTGCGTCAAGACTTTTTTCGTATTGGTAGTGGTCGGTATGACAGGCAATTATGCTAGAGCGATGTGGTCGAGCTCCAACAGAGTGACATTGCGCCAGTCTATGTCTCAGCGCCATTTTGAAATTCTGAAAATTAATACGTGATGATCAGCATCCCCAAAACCCCCGGAAAGAAATTGCGCTCATAACTCAAGTGAAAGGTCGATGGCTTTAAAAAGACATAGCACTAAAATTATATGAGACATACATACATACTTATGCATTTATTGGACACCTTCACAAAATTACTTGCGCTGATATAAGCTTTCACGACAAACTTTAAATAATAGGAATTTATTCAAAGCTACATATTACGCTACTTAAAATCTCGTTACACATTTGTTGATATTGCTTTTGGTGCACATCAATTCCCTCGTTAAATATTTCAAATCTCGCTGGGCACTCCTTTCAGACTAACCGCCAACCACAAAGCATACGTAAAAAAATGCAAATGACTATAATTTTTCTAACAGAGTCCTACCATCACCACGCAGGAGGGGGATTCGCACTGGCGCTCGCCACCGGATGGATGCCAACCCTTGGCATGACGCAGTACAACATTTGGCCTCTGTGTGGCAGTTGACGTTAAATGATGCGACCGTAGTGGTAGCGACCGCCCTGAAGGTCATTTAATAAAACAAAAAGAACTCGAAGAAAAATTGCAAAAGCAAATGAAGCCGGGGAACCCAGGCGCGCACCTCGCACGCCAATAAGCATAAATAAATGGTAGAATAAAGGTACTCAAAAGAAGAAAAGAAAATATATTAAAAAAAAAGAAAAATATACCAGAATAAATGCAGTGAAATCAAACTGTAATAATGCTGATGATGACGAGCGCCAATGACGATACCTTTACAATGGCTATTAGTTGAAAGTTCTCCTGCCGCCGCTGCCAAATGAAAGGAAACGTATTTTTTTTCTACTCAGACTATCCTGCCAAATGTCTCGACGCACATATTCCAAAGGCAAAAAGGTAGAAGGAATTGATTGCGTTTCATCTGTTAGCGACACACTCACTTTTGCAGTTCACCTGATGTTGACCAACTAACCAAGCAACCAACCAGCCGGCCAACGGACCAGCCAGTCTGTCCGCCTGCCAGGGCGCTGTTGAAGCGTCTGGAGGAGTGTAGTCATAACATGCCAGTCGGCATCAGCGGCACAGCGCAGCAGCCAAACAAATGTTTGCCTCACTTTGCTGGCTGACTGGTTGGCTAGCTGGGTAGATCTCTCTGACTTGGCTGGCTACGCATGATTGATTGAAACATTTTTATGGAATTGTGCGGAGTTGTGGAATTTTATGGTGTGCCTTCACTGTTAAATTTCGCTGCATTTTTCTTTAATGCCACAGTCACTTTTTCTGTGCATCATAGCCTGGCATGCATTCTGTGATGTGCTGGACCACAACGGGTTGTGTATATAGAGTTGGGCGCCGGTTATGCTAACTCATGTTGTTGTTGGTGTTGTTGTTGCTGCTTGCGTGCTGTGTTGTAGTGCCGCGCCTTGACGGCAACATTTAAGCATTTAATTCACAAATTTTTTGCTGATGCCATTTTGATGACAACAAAATTGATTTAATGCTTTGTTTTTTTTTGCTGTTTTTTTATGCATTGTCTCTGTTTTTTTGTGCTGCTGGCGAGTTAATGCCGATTCGAAACACAGGTGGTGCATTCATAAAACGCTTAATTGGTACACGTAGAGAAGTAAATGAGTGCTGAATTTCAATGTAATGTATAGCCGAACAGCTGTACTCCGGAGAAGACAAAACCAAATGCTAAATGCGATTTATATGCTCAACGTCAAGCGTTTTAAAATGCATTAAGTTGTTTAGCGTGACTAAGTATCTGTAAAGCAAATTTAGTCTAGTTTGTGTGCGAGGCCTAGCAAAAAAGTGGATTATGTATTTAAGCAATTCACGTCCAAATCGCAACTACGTATTTATGGGGTTGAAAAACCCTTTTCCCATGGAAAATAAGTTAACGGCAAAGGAATTTATGTACTTTTAGTAAAATGCGCTTACAACTTTCAAAAAGCTTTCATCCCATAATTACAAAAGGGGTATTCACGAGTATTTCGGTAGTTTTGGAAAATTAGCAGTTAATAGTAGGTAGGTGTCCAGCTGTGCTCTAGATTTATTTTAATCAGTCGCGACAAAAACATATCCCGCGGAAAAAAGCTTTTTTTTTTTTTTTTAACGAGCACTAAAAAAAGCTCTCCCTCTAAGCTTACTACATAGATTATAGATTTAGTATCAACATGCCTTTTATTTAAAGCTCTCTCTGAATCGGTCACATCCTTTGGAAGAAGATTTTTAATATATGGCTCCGCATAAAATAAAGGCCCTCTCTGTTCTCTGGCTGACTTCTGGCCTGGATGTCTTCTGATTTAAATTAGCCACGACCAAAATATATCCCGTGGGAGAAGCGTTTTACGCCCTGCGCCTCCACCCAAAATTTGTGGAAAGCTTTAAAAAGCTTTTCGGGCAGAATATGTTTTGGTTTTGACTGATTAAAATCAGCGATGGCCAGAGAGAGCTTGTACTGCGTCCATATGTCGGTGTGAGAACTGTAAAGACTTTAACCCGCGAGCGTTGTTTTGAGCTTCACTGTCTTATATAGAAAAATTCAATAACTCCCTTATAAGCGTCTATGTCTCTAAGCGCCATTTTCACAGAAATTGGTTAACTAATATACTTATGTTAAACCACCACTTTTAACTTAACAGTATCAGTTTATCTAATGGTTGACTGTAGTTAACTATTGTACATCCATTATTTAGCCAATAACTAAAAACAGCAGTTTTTCTATTAGTTATCTAATGACTGAGAAATGGCGTACAAGCACTGTTAATATGAAAGATGAACATTTGACTAATAGTTCATTTCCACCAAACCTTAACTGCAATTTATGTCTATTCGAAAAAGTAGATTACAATTCGAAGGTGATATTTGCTCAGATTAAAGTACAAGCAAACAAGGGTTAAAAAGCAAATAGTAAGAAATAAACCTTATCTCTCACCCTGTGTTAAAATTCTTGGAACTTATCTGAGCTCTTAACTGCAGTTAAGCTATTGGTGGAAATGGTGGAAATTCTATTTTGCGCTTTCTTTGTACAAAAAGCCTACATTCATTTCTTTCAGTGTACAAGCTCTGTTAAGAATTCAAAAGTTCCAGTCTCAGCTATGGACTCACCTTAATGTAAAATGTACGATTATGCTGAACAAAAGTATGCAGAACAATTGAAAGTATAAATTGTCATGTTAAGTAGTGCTAACAAAAACTTCAGACAATTATTGCTGTCAAATAGATTTCTCTCTTTTTTTCCCAGCTACGATTCTGTTGAACGTGCACGCAATGAGCTTCAAGCTTGTAAGTCACTCAAGCACAATGAATTATGTATGTAAGTATGCAACTGAAAGCAGATAGGAAGTAATGAGGGTTGTGATAATTGGATAGGGATAGTGATAAAAGTATAAATATGTATGAACGACCGCAGGATTAGGTGGAAAGAAGGATAATTATATAAATATTTTCTAGAATAAAAATATTTCATTAATATTCGTAAGCATGGACTATTTTCTAAAATAACGTAAAAATACAAAACTACGAAAAATGTGTACGAAATTCTTATAAAAATATTGAAATTTCTCTAGTATTTGCAAATTATTGGCATTTTTAAAGAGGAACATTTTAAATACATTATTAGGGATTTTAGAGTGCCATAGAATTTTTCAGTAAATAAAGATTCATATTCGCTTTGCATTAAAGTAGTGGACAAAAATTTCTAATGTATTCAGCTAAAAATGTTTGCATGTAAATATGTATGTATGTATGTACACATATTTAAAAAGCACACATATACTATGTATGCAAATATTCATGTCTATAGATATCTACAAACAATAATACTTATTCCTACATTTATCATTCATGCGATAATAGTATGTACATATGAAAGTATTCTATGCAAATATTTGCTTCTACTTTCCAATTGATTTTCATAGAATTTTAAATGGAAATGCTTAAATAGCGTTGTATATAATTAATTACAACAATAGCGTTCGCATTTAAGATTAATGTTTGTGCAAAATGTTGCTATTTGTCATTCTTGCAATTTTAAAATAATTCGTAAATATTTCATGAAATTTTTTATCAGGAAAATATGTTTAGCCTTTCAGTAGTTAGCTACACTTTTTTCGACTTATTTGCAATTATTTTTGTTGGAAAATATTAAAATGTGCATATTTTATTGACTGCATTGAAGAGTGAATTTCCAAAAGTTTTTAAAGCAACACATGTGCTGTGCAGAAAAAAATGTCCGCAGAAAACTTTTCGTAAAATTTCAACTTGCATGCACGCGCAATTGTATAGAGTGGGGTAACATTTTTGCATTCCGGCGGGTTTTAGTATTTTGCATTTGTATTCAACTTGTATGGCGCGGAAGCATGGACAATGAAAGCATCTGATGAGGCGGCTCTTGGAGTTTTCGAGAGAAAGATTCTGCGAAAGATTTACGGACCTTTACGCGTTGGTGATGGCGAATATCGCAGACGATTTAACGATGAGCTGTATGAGCTTTACAACGATATAGACATAGTGCAGCGAATTAAAATTCAGCGGCTCCGCTGGCTTGGCCATGTCGTTCGGATGGACAGAAACGCTCCTGCTCTGAAAATATTCAACGCGGGCCGCGATGCTGGTAACAGAGGAAGAGGAAGGCCTCCTCTGCGTTGGAAAGACCAGGTGGAGAAGGACTTGGCTTCACTTGGCATTTCCAATTGGCGTCAGTTAGCACAGAAGAGAAATGACTGGCGTGCTGTTTTGGACTCGGCCAAAATCGCTTAGGCGGTTACAGCGCCAATTAAGAAGAAGAAGAAGATTCAACTTGAATAAATATGTGTATGTATATGAGAGTCAGTAAAAGCATAGACAGACGGCAGAGTTGATCCGGACCAACTCGTTAATTTGGAATTATTTCGGGTATTAACATATAATTTCCAAAACAAATACGGATCAAGGCATTTTCGATGCCAACACTGACTAAAATAGCCAGCTGTTGTCTATTGTGAATGAAAAATAAACGAAACAAACAAAGCTGTAGTCGAAAAGTCAAATTGGCATACCACAATTCTCTAGGGACCAGATTTCTTCCCCACTCCCAGCCATTTTCACAAATTAAATTTTTTATTTGTTTAGTTTTTCTATTTATGTGTAATTAATACATATATGCAAATGCGTTTTATTTCACGAATTAAGTCAGAGTTAATCCGGATCAACGCTGCCGTCTGTTTAAGCTTTAAGCTATAAGACAGTGGTACAGGAAGTGTGTTTTGCCCCTTGACTCAAGTAAAGTTATTCAGTTGAATGGGCCACCAACTAATACCCAATTTATACATTACGGCGATTTTCTTCAAGAATGATCCCTACATCGTGGATTTTCTTACGCAGTGCTTTAATTTGGCTATTACGTCTCCCGCTGCCTACAGGGCCACTCTGTGACGTATTTTTTGTAATAAAAAGAGAGATCCGATAGCTAGACTTACGGAACGTTTAAATACTAGGGAAAATTCTTATAAAAACAAAAACCGGGCGCCCTAGTGACCGATGTGCAGAGGGTACTAGAATTATAGCGGGAACTCTTCTGCACTCGCTGAATGTCACTGAAACAAACAGAGAATATGGGTTCAGGGGCTCGGTAGAGCACAAAGGATCAACCTCCCGACTATGAGAGTATACGAATAGCAAGCTTGCGGTTGAAGAACAACAAAGCTGCGCTGCCGGATTTGACAAAAAGAAAGCTGGTTTAATCATTTTAAAGCCTCTAAATCACGTTTCTGTGGTTAGGCTTTAAATAAAAGGGAAAAAAATTAAGGAAGCAGTGAATGGTTTGAACTGCTGTGACAGTGTATAAAATGGGAGACAATAAAGGTCTAAAGAGTTTTATGTCCACTAAAAATTTTATATTTTTTCATTTGTATACCTATTTATTGTTTACTACCAAACCTTATACCGGCAACAGCTACGAGAAATGGTTACCTACAGTAAATTTCGTTCACAGCGTGTATGTCTTTAATGGGGTCACTTATTTTTTTATGTGGGAAAGATATACAAGTCATCTCAACGAGTGATGTCCAGTATGAGGAAGGTAATTTTCGTATCAGCAATGGAAATGTTTGGGGCAATTATCATTAAGAGGGCTGCGAAACTGGAGAGACTGTGTATTAAAATAGCGAACAAGGAAAATAAGAGTAGTTCAAAAATAAAAAATAAAATCGCTGAATTTGTAAGTTAAGCAAATATTTAAACAATTAGGATTTTTTTCATACAAATTAATGCGTACAAATGTGTTGCAACAGGAGTTGCACACAAATGGACATACATACGTACATTAGCGTGCAACACTGTTCATACAAAAAAATCGGTACTGTTTGTCCATCAGAATTAAAAAAAATTTATTGAGGAGTATTCTTGTTTTCGTACGCATCGAAAATCATAAAATTTTCCCATAATTTTCTATACAAAAATTTAAAATTTTCGGTCGGTACGAAAATCAGAATACGCCTCATTATATTTTAGAACTTCCTTCAAAATATTTTTATTATTTGAAAATATTCAGGTTAACGTGGGTTGGACCGATTTCAAAATACCTCCAAAATTTTATATTTTTTTCATAAATAAAATTAGTTTTATTTGTCAATGTTATTGTGGCTTGTTAACATTTT
>NW_016158562.1:123733-123894 GCF_001687245.7 Rhagoletis zephyria | reverse complement strand
TATAAAGAATCAGCAAGCCATAACTTCTCGTTCAATCCTGATCACATCCATATATTTCCTCCTAAGCATATGGGCAAATCTAAAAAACAGGTAACCTTGGTGTTATTTAGCTTTATTTTCACTGTTGGAAACTATATCAAGCTGGTTGCTTTTGGATATAA
>NW_016158562.1:123200-123613 GCF_001687245.7 Rhagoletis zephyria | reverse complement strand
GGTAAGAAAAGTGTGCATTAAAAAATAACGAAATGGCAAGTAACTCAAAGTCTGTAACTCCACATTTCACCATTTTCAACATTTTCGGTTTATCGCGTATAGTTTTTGAAGCATTTAATTTTAAGAACTTTTTAAGTACGTATCGTATTCTACAAACAATTACGAATAATCTGACAACTTAGCAAGAGGTGTGCTTTCAGAATAAACCATGTTTTAAAGATAAAATATTCTGCGATGTCGAGCGTAATTTTTATTCAAAAAATATCTTATTTGAAGGCACATTTGGAAAATACGTCGAAACGATCTAAATATTTTTATAACTAATAGTCCTTATAACGTTGTATATACCTGTAAAATGCTTCAAAAAAATGTTCTCTAGAAGTGTGCGAAAACGCCGATTTAGTACTTTTAAT
>NW_016158562.1:69965-122216 GCF_001687245.7 Rhagoletis zephyria | reverse complement strand
TAGCTACAAACATGCGCGAAATTTGGTTTGAGGTTATGTCAGTATAATGGCAAATTAGGTGGAACCATATGGGACTTAAGAAAGGAATACGCAAGTGTGGTGAAAGAAAAATCAATAAAACGAAAACTGAATGTGGTGTATTGTGATAAGAGTGGCCGCCAACAGCGATTGACGGAGTGCTGTGACATGAGCGCCTGGAAGCTCTCCTTCTGATGCTCCTCGCGCGGAGTCCGGCGCTCTGGAATGTATGTATGTATGCTTTTTTGAAGTGTTTCAGGTTTCTCTAGGCTCTTGGTGTTGATCTCGATGTTTCTTACTTTGTGTATTCCCGGTCGTTGACCTCAACTATGTATTTCTCGTCGTTCCGCGATTTTTGTCTTACATGTACATATATAAGTGGTTGTATATAACTTGTATACGTGGCTATATACTAGACGCTTTGGTGTTAAAAAGGCTCAACTCCAGAATTCAGGCTTTTGAGTCCTCTTGGTACTCCTGCCGCTTGATAGCCTTCTGGTAGCGGGATCTGCAGCGGGAATTAATGGTCCCGGTTAAACGGGGCACAACTTGCTTTATTCCTTTTTGCGGAACTTTCCCTTGCACTTCTTTTCACTTAAAAGACACTTTCCCATTTGAATCTTCCTGTTAGCCGACCAAGCGATCGTGCCCCGGTGCATTTGCGTGTGGAACATTTCTCAAACTTTCACTCAAATCCACGCACACAAACTCATAATTCAAATCTACTTCTTAGCATATGCACCTACACACACGCACACGTACGCACAGAGTCATTCCTGGCAGTGCGCCTTCTCACACATGTTGCGCAACATGTTTGGGTACATCGTTGAGGTACAAATGGGCATTTGTGTGGGGGGACATTTGAGTAGGGATATTTGTTGCAGCAGTTACTTGCCACCTACTACATAGGCTGTCGTTACACCCAATTGTGAATATTGTTAATAGATCACAGTACAACTTTGAGTGTGCGTCAGTGTATAAGCATAAGATTATAGNGTACAGGTTTACTGTTTTCTCTATCACCTTATTTGAAGGTCTTTATTCCCTCGGATGCCTTGAAGCCGCCATCTTTTAATCTACGTTTCTCTTTAAGTTATGAACGTCAAGAGAATGCAAAATAACTTGGGTATGAGTTCTACAGACAACTCTTTCAATATGATACGCATACTATGTAAACAAAAAACTGGTTTAAATATAAGCCACATTAATGCCCAAAGCTTAATGAGTAAAATTAATGAGTTCAAGTATATCTTTGANAATTTAATAAACCTGAAGGGATACAATGTAGTTTGTGCGGATAGGATAAATCACGCCGGCGGTGTGGCAGTATATGTAAGAGAATGCATTAACTTCAGATTTATTAAAAGGTCACCACCAGATAGTCTAGTTGAATATTTGTTCGTTGAAATAATAAATAACTGAAACAAGTTGTTGCTGGGCTATATATATAAACCCAATCGCTATGTTGACACCTCTAGCCTCATTGAGGTGCTACAGTCTTTAACCCTACCCTTCAAGAATATAATCTTGGCAGGCGATTTTAACTGTAATATGCTTGTTGACAACTACTTTTGGACGAAATGCAATCTCTGGGTCTTAATTTGGTAAACTCCACTCTGCCAACACACTCTACCAAAACTAACCAAACTCTCTTAGATCTATTTTTCGTAAGCGAACAATCTAAAACTTTAATATACAATCAACTATCAGTTCCTGTCTTCTCTAAGCATGATTTGATATTCATTTCTTATGACTTTCAAGTAACTACCTATACTCAACAGTTAGTCTATAAAGATTTTAAGCGTATTGACCGTAATCTACTTAATATGAAATTAAATAACATAAATTTGGAAAGCATCTATTACATGGAGGACGTTAATACTCAGCTCGACTTCATAGAAAACACTATTTATTCTTTATGTCAAGAATTTGTACCAACCAAAAACANGAACTCAGCTCGACTTCATAGAAAACAATATTTATTCTTTATGTCAAGAATTTGTACCAACCAAAAACAAGACTATCCGTACCGATTGTCCTTGGTTCAATAGTGAGATAAAAATGTTAATTAACAAACGCGATATTTTGTACAGGAGGTTGAAAAAATTCAGACTACCTGAGCTCTTCAACCAGTTTTGAAAAATCAGAAATAAAGTGGTAAAAAAATCGGGAACAGCAAACGGCTTTTTTATGAGAAAAAATTTTCAAGTATTGTAGGAAGTAAAGGCACATGGCGTGAAATAAAGAATATGGGTGTAGTAAAAGCTGATTCGCATGCAGTGGTTATAGAAGACGTGAATAAGCTAAACGCAGAATTTGCTAAAAATTGTTCCGCCAGTACTGGGACTCTCCTTGACAGTAATAGTATCCATAATCCAGATAATTCCTTCTCGTTTAATTGTGTTAGCCAACTAGATGTGTTAGAATCCTTTTTGGCGATAAAATCGAAGGCGGTGGGTTTGGATGAAATGCACTTTGTTTTTGTGAAAACTTTGTTACCGAAATTTCTTCCTTTCTTTACTCACGTTTTCAACAATATTTTAACTAAATCAATCTACCCTGATAGTTGGAAGAGAGCAAAAATCATTCCAATACTAAAATCTAACGGAGAATTTAGGCCAATTTCCATACTTTCCTTTATTTCAAAAGCATTTGAATCAATACTAAATAAGCAAATGCATTATTACTTGATAAGTAATAATCTCCTCACGGATAGGCAATCTGGCTTTCGACAACAACGTGGATGCATAACTGCGCTGACTGAGATTATCGAAGACATAAGAGGCGATATTGATGCGGGGAAAATCGAGTTTCTCGTGCTTTTGGATCATTCAAAGGCCTTTGATACTGTCAACCATTCCATTTTGCACAGGAAACTTCGTGACAACTTCCAATTCTCCCCCTCTGCAGCAAATTTAATTTTGTCTTATTTAACTGGCCGTAGTCAAGCAGTATATGCAATAGAATTCTGTCGAATTCCCTACAGACTAATTGTGGTGTACCCCAGGGATCTATTCTAGGACCCTTACTATTCTCGTTGTATATAAACGAATTGCCATCTGTGGTAAGCGAGTGTAATATCCACATGTATGCTGATGACGTCCAAATTTATGCAAGCTGTGATGTATCAAGTATTAGTGGCTGTGTCTCAAAGCTAAATAAAAATCTAGGCGCCATTAATTCATGGGCTGTTAGAAACTGTTTGTCATTGAATCCAAATAAATCAAAATGTTTAGTAATTAGCAAAAAAATTGTGATTAATCCACATTTCCTAAAGTATTTGTAAATAATGTTGCCATTGAATATGTTTTGCATGCCAAAAACCTTGGTGTAACTTTTAACACGAGCTTGACTTGGACGAACCACATAAGCCTAGCAGTCGGTAAAGTTTTCGGCATGCTACGAACCCTATGGGTAACCCAAAGTTTTACGCCTCTTAAAATAAGAATGCTCTTAGCTAAAGCTTATCTAGTTCCAACTCTCTTATACGGGTGTGAAATTTTTACAAACTGTGACTCTGCCAGCAAGAGAAAACTTAATATGCTTTACAATAATATATCCAGATATATATTTGGGTTAGGTCGCATGGATAGTGTGTCCCAATCGGTGTCACGTTGGATGATTTCCTGAACATCAGAAACTTGTTACTTCTTCACAAAATAATTGTGACACAAAGTCCAGACAATTTATTCAACAAATTAAAATTTCTCCGCTCAAGTCGTGGAAGAAAGCTTCTGCATCCAGTATGCTCTAGTTTAGTGTCCGAAAGACAGTTTTTCGTTTATGCTACACGTCAGTGGAACTCCCTACCTCAGTCATTACAACACATAAGTAGTGCGGCGGCATTCAACCAGGCATTAATGTTACATTACGGCAATAAGTGCCTAAACTAAACCGTAGTTTCAGTCGTACATTTTTCACCGTACAATCTCTACACAAATATTATGCGTAATATTGCAGTAATTAAGGTAATTAATTTCTGTTTATTGTCGTAATTATTATTACTTGTATTTCTTTTGTTTTTCTATTTTTATTTTTTTTTTTCTTTTCTACTCATCATTTAAACGTATGATTCATAATATGTAATTGTAAACCTAATGCTACTCATAAGTTTTATAACTTTTGTATTAGGATCACCATATAAAATAAATCAAATCAAATAAATCAAATCAAATCGTTCCTTAACCAAAAGTTTCACATCATCTACATAGGCGATCACCCGACAGCCCACTTTTTCCAGTTTCTCTAGAAGGTCGTTTACAACTGCAATCCAGAGTACGGGAGAGAGAACACCAGCTTGTGGCGTGCTGCTAATGACTCTGCACTGAGTGCGGGCACTATCCCACTCCGCGGCGACTATTCTGTCACGAAGTAAGTTGTAGATAAGCCTTATTCGGTTGGTTTCAACCTCCACTTAACTATTGCCTCTGGAGTGGTAGGGCTTGTTCGAGTTGTAATCCCAACCGCAGTGTTGCGCGAATTATTAAAGTATCGCGTTCTGTGTGAACTTCTAGCAATGTATTATCAGTTGGGCAGTTGCAACAATGTTGACATTTTTTATCAGTACGGCAGTAATGCCGCTTTTATTACGTGCTTCGAACAGGCCCGTATTAATGAAGGCCCCCTCTTATGCGTGAAGGGTTCCTCTGACCATTTTACCAATGTGTGCAGAGCGGTATTCACCGAACTTTTCTTGCAAAAAGCTCGTGAAAGCCAGTCACGAGGAATCGCGTTTCTTATGTGTAGGTCTGTTAGTCTCTCTAGCATTTTTATCCAAACGAAGAGAGACTGATTGGCCTACAATACCTAGGGGAAACATGTGCGGCCTTCGGGATGAACGCAACACTGACTACCTTCCAAGCCTTGGGGATGTACCCGGTTCTCACACAGTTCGCATAAATAGGATCCAACTAATTGCACGACACCTTCAGAGGCCTTTGCAGCTGCACAGGTATGATGCCATCGGTCCCGACGACTTTAATGGTTTGAACGAATTTAACGTCCAGGTCACGTGACGATCGTCCAGAAGAACTTCTCCGATCTGGGACCTGGGGGGGGGAGGGGGATTCTGAAACCAGTTAGCGACAATTTTCGAATCGCTGTCGCACTTTTTGACGCAAAAGCATTTATTTCATGCGTCAAAATGTGCGACAGCTATCCGAAAATTGTCGCTAATTGGTTACAAAATCTCCCTCCTGGAGTACAAAATACTGCAAAGAAGTACATTTGACTGTACTTCGAAAGAAGTACGGTTGGTCATATTCAGGGCTATCATAGAATCCATCGTAGCTTAGATTTTCGTGAAATCTACGAAAGTGCTATCACATAATCCGACTATCTACGAACGTAAATTCGAGATTCGTAGAGCGCCTTCATTGAATCCGTTCGTAATGAAGAAGCTGCATTATTTTTAATATTAAATATTTATTATACTCAAAATTTGTTATATGTAGTTTGATATAATTCCATATATTTGTGTAAACGTAGACGCAAAATACCAATGCTATACATACATACATATGTACATACACGCATTCATCTGCTAGACGCTATTTAATGAATTAATATTTTGCATGAATCGAGGAAATAATAGTTTAGCAACAATTTATTAGGAAACAAACCTAATTTCTTTAATATCATACAAATTTATTTAAAAAAAAAAATTTTTCTATTTAAAATAATAAAATCTAAGCTAAAAATAAACTAAAAAAAATATTTATTAAAAAATAAACAAAAAATTAAATAAAAAAAGAAAAAAATCTTCACTGCCCCACTGACTCGAACTCGGCTCTCTCAATTGGCAGTCTAGTGCTTTGCACACTCGGCCATTGCGCCTGATTGGCCAGCGTGAGCAAAATGACATACATAAATGTCTGTTGTTTCCTTTGCACTAACTGATTTCGAATCAGCACTCGAAGCTGGCAACAATATTTTCGAGTTCACTCGGATTCAGTGATAGCAATTTTTTCGTATTCGTAGCAGGCATTCGGATTCGTAGATATTCTACGATGGATTCCGTGATAGCCCTGATTATATATACTTCATAATATATGCGTGTATGGAAATGAGCGATAAAAGATCGACGAAGGAATTTTATTTTCCGCTACGACTTTTCACGTCATTTACTAAGTAGGCTTTATAAAAACTATAAACTGCGAATTTGTTGCCACTTTTTTGGTTTTTCACAATTTACTCGAAATTTTGAGAGTTAAGAAGTCAAACGGACCTCAGATTCGGATTCAGAGGGTCGAAATACATGTCGGTAGGTGGGTTTGATTAAAGGTACACACCACTTTTTTGTGTGTGCTATATGTATATGGGCATTCCCATGGTGGCGCACGTGACAGTCGTACGATTTCAATGTGATACAAAAAAGGAATACCATTTGTTTTCTTTAACTTTTTTGGGCCATTGTATAGCACATAATTAGCTCTATATTTAACCGAAAAATGAAATCAATCGAACTGCTTGGTCCTGAAATATAAGCATTTAAAGAGAGTGTCGTTACGTGACAAAAAATGGAAGTTGATTTTTTCTTTTCTTACAAAATCGCAAAACTCTGCGAATTGTGGATGGCTATTTTCATGAAACTTATTTTAATATGATTTGGAGCAATTCTAGTTGTTTTTAGAGTTTTTTGAATTAATGCAAATTGTTTCAATTCTCTTTTACAACCCCAAGTGTGAAACGTGACGTGACGTGGCGTCACGTGACATAAATTTCCATCGTTATATTTTTGTTAATATTGCTTTTAAATGAATTTTTAACGCAAATAAAACATGTATTTTATGTAGAATATACTTTATATTTTGACTTCAGCGCAAATTCAGGGTCAATTTATTGGAAATCTATGATTTATTATGTTTCAACCACATACGCCAAATTCGAACCAAATCGGACCATAAATACGGTTTTTCGAAATATCTCGACCTTGGCACCACCTAGGAAGACCATTTTATGCAAACATGATTCTACTTACATAGCCAGTATATATTTTAAAAAGCAGACAAATCGGCCCGTAAATACGTTAGATATAAAACTTTTATTTTTTTGTCGTGGTGGACCTTCCGCTGGAAACACCCATATAATAGCTATTATTCTGCTCTTTTTGTTTACTGGATATAAAAAGTATAGTATAATAAGTATAAAAACCAGAAAAAGTAAATGTATTTGATGCTCCCAAACGCCGTTTTCTTGATTAAAAGAAATGGGAGGAAAGAAGCCATTTTGGTAAGTTTTTGAACCCGCTCTTGGTAGGAAAGAGAGTTTTTCAGTCGCAACCCTGCTTGTGATGGAAAAGAAACATAATAAACTAGGAGGTACTAAACCGAAATATCGAACAAAGGTTGGAAGCGAATGAATGAATAAGATATGAAACAAGCGAAATACGTACAAGAAATTTAACTAATGAACCAACAAAACCTATTCAAATATCTTGCTTAAGCAAAAATAACACATAAACTTATATCCAGAAAATCCAAAAATTCATAAAACCGGTAAGTATAAGAAAAACTAAACAAATGCAAAAAAAAACTATAGCCTTTTGAGTGCTCCACTGTTGGTCGCGGTGGTTTGTTGGTCGCTCTTGATGACGTTGGGGGCGATCGCGCCGCAGCTGACCGCGCGAATGTATGTACATATGCACTCCTGTTTCGCCCAGAACTACGCTCTCACCAATTCAGCTCGCTCCCACGCTGGAATATTATCCGCTCCAAATTAGATGTAAGACTTTTTTGTGCAGCGGGCGTTGACCCGCTCTCCGTTCGATGTTTTGGTCCAACTGATTTGCCCTTTATTTTTGTTGTCCTTTGCTTTGCTTATCTCAGGCATTATAAAATTGTAGCTCGTTGTGCACATATTCCGGTGTGCCACTTCCGTTCAAGGTACGCGTTGCATGTACTTACGCATACAGATGAATGCAAATATCAATATCTTCATGCACATACTTAGGGTTGGTGTAGGTAATGGTGGTTACGTCAATGGTAGTGAGCGTCAAGAGCTGCTGCCGGAAATGTGGCAGATTCCCCAGTCCTTGCGTCTTTGACAGAAAAATAGGTGTCGTTTGGGATGAAGTACTTTTTCCCTTGAGGTCCTTTCGTACCTGGGTACTGGCGAACTAATAAAAATGTAACGTAGCTTTGCCTGCGCTACAATAACATATTCAACATCACCCTAGCATGCGCCTTACAACTGCACTTAGGTACAACTATATAAACATACATACATACCCCTATGTACATACATATGTACGTATACACGAAGCTGGCAAGACAAGCGCGTACAAATTTCGAAAACACCAACTTAGACAACCATGCACACTACCTTATGGAAGAAATTCGTTACGCAAAACACAAAATGTGGAATAAGCCTACTCACTTCTCAAACAGCTCATACAAAGCCGGAGCTAAAGCTGCCAACATGAACTCAACCAGCATCAGTTGTCCGTAGGTCACCAATCTGGACCGCCAACACCGCTGCCACCCTAAGGCCGAGATCGCTACCGAGGGCCGCCCGCCATCATCACGGAGGACTGCGAACGCTAACTATCGTCATCCAGGGCCGCCGCAATAATCATCCACACCGCTAGGGCCCGTACCGCTGCTTTTATCACAGGGGCCGCTACTACGGCTGCCGCCCCAAGGCCGACACCTCTACCGAGGACCGCCCGCGAGCAACACAAGGAACCGCGATTCGTACTCACTGCCGTCCAGGGCCGCAGCAATAATCATCACCACCGCTAGGGCCCGTACCGCTGCTCATCACCGGGGCCGTTACTACTACTGCCGCCCAAGGCAGAAGCTGCAACCGTGGGCCGCCCACCATCATCACCGAGGACTACGAAAGCTAACCATCGCCAACCAGGGCCGCTGTCACCACAGCGGAGGGATGTTGTCACACAAGGCGGAGGGACCTACAGTTTTACGCCGACTCCGAACGGCGATTTGATTTTTATGAGAAGCTGTTTTTCATGGCAGAAATGCACTCGGAGGTTTGCCATTGCCTGCCGAGGGACGACCGCTGTTAAGAAAAAACCTTTTTTCTATATATTTTTTTCGATGTTGCTTTGACCAGGGCTTGAACCCAGGCGCAGCGGAATTGAAGCGCGCACTGCGCAGCGGCCGACAATATGACAATGAATATATGTATGTATACATACATAATTCCGCTGCGCCTGGGTTCAAGCCCTGGTCAAAGCAACATCGAAAAAAATATATAGAAAAAAGGTTTTTTCTTAACAGCGGTCGTCCCTCGGCAGGCAATGGCAAACCTCCGAGTGTATTTCTGCCATGAAAAACAGCTTCTCATAAAAATCAAATCGCCGTTCGGAGTCGGTGTAAAACTGTAGATCCCTCCGCTTTGTGCTGGATGATATCACAGCTCTGATCCAATACTTGTCGTGTAAAACCCTGGAAAAAGGTCAAACAGCAAAATCACTTTTTGAAGTGAGAGTAAAAAGTGAGTAACAGCAAAACGTATGGAACAAAAAAAGCATCGGGTAAAATCTTGCAAAACTTCAATCTCTACACAACTCTTCAAAAATCGCTCTCATTGACATGAACCACAGATTATATTCCGAAAAGAAAAACTAAATTTAGGAATATATACAAATAGAAATGCTTAAACCATAAGATCAAAAACAGTAATTGATGCGGTGTTTTCAAGATATTTTAACGCCCTTGAGTCACAAGTATACACAAGTGTCATATTTTATCAATCATACCGATAATTTCATGTATTAAAAGAATTAAAAACGAAAATGAATAAAAAAAATTAAATCAGCAAAATGATCAAAATTAAGTGAAATTAATGTTTAATTTCTAACCTAACCAACATGTGAATGTACATATGTAACTGAATCGCCTAATAATACCTTTACATATAAAAAGATTATCCACATTTTTGAGCTTAACTTCCTAATCTGTAATTAGAAAAAGAGATTAGCCATACAAAATTATAATTATAAAATTATCCCAGATTATACCGATAACTTTTTGGTGTCCAAGCTAGTTTTATCGATTATAACGGGTGATTTTTTTGAGGTTAGGATTTTCATGCATTAGTATTTGACAGATCACGTGGGATTTCAGACATGGTGTCAAAGAGAAAGATGCTCAGNTACCGATAACTTTTTGGTGTCCAAGCTAGTTTTATCGATTATAACGGGTGATTTTTTTGAGGTTAGGATTTTCATGCATTAGTATTTGACAGATCACGTGGGATTTCAGACATGGTGTCAAAGAGAAAGATGCTCAGTATGCTTTGACATTTCATCATGAATAGACTTACTAACGAGCAACGCTTGCAAATCATTGAATTTTATTACCAAAATCAGTGTTCGGTTCGCTTTACGTCCGATTTATGGTCTACATAATCGACCAAGTGAGCAAACAATTAATGCGATTGTGACCAAGTTTCGCACTCAGTTTACTTTATTGGACATTAAACCAACCACACGAATGCGTACAGTGCGTACAGAAGAGAATATTGCGTCTGTTTCTGAGAGTGTTGCTGAAGACCGTGAAATGTCGATTCGTCGCCGTTCGCAGCAATTGGGTTTGCGAAACACATTTCGAACCGAACACTGATTTTGGTAATAAAATTCAATGATTTGCAAGCGTTGCTCGTTAGTAAGTCTATTCATGATGAAATGTCAAAGCATACTGAGCATCTTTCTCTTTGACACCATGTCTGAAATCCCACGTGATCTGTCAAATACTAATGCATGAAAATCCTAACCTCAAAAAAATCACCCGTTACTTGCGAAGAACAGGAGGAATGTCAAGTGTAAAAGTAACGAAAAATTTACGCTAATAAGGAAAAGAGGTTTGTAAAGGTTTTTACAGTTTAACTCTTCCTCGAGTTGTGTGAATAACAAGCATAACCAATTTGATAGCTAACGAGCTTTGATTGAGATTATATTTACATGTAAACGTACTTTCATGCTTTGCCGTTCGCATATGTTTACACATCAAATTTCAAGAGTACCTAGTACTCACGCCTTTTTTTATATTATTTATTTATTTTTTGCTTTCGTGAAATATATTTCAAAACTGTGAATGATACCTAATACCTTATCCGAATCTCAATTCCACGGAAAACTGGCTAATATTTTTCAATAGATTATATTGCTCACTATCGAATTGTCTGCCGCTTTTTACTTTTGTGACAAACACGGTCAATTGCAACTGCAGCTTGCACTTTAATTTGATATATAGCTCAATTCAGCGGCCGCTACAGATCGCCCTAACTAAGTCGTATGACTTAAATAGATATAATCGAAAATATATGATCGTTAATTATATATGTAGATGACTACCGTTAAGTCGAGTTTCGCTCAGCTCGGTACATCAGGATGTCAAAACGAAGGGGAATAGGATATAATTTTCGTCATTTCGTTGTGTTGCCATCCTAAAGTTGTGCGATTTTATATTGGATGACATTCTCCTGTACTAGTGTAGATACAAAAATATCCAATTAGCTGTTCAATGAACACCACCTTGTATTGATGCGCCTTGATATAACTTATTACCACGGCGGATCAGTGCTGCCGTTTTGATACATATGTATCCAATTGGATACATTTTCACCTTAAATTTTGAGGGACACTTCGTTTTTTTCCTTTGTGTAAATTTGGATACCTTTTAATAACACCAAGTAGTTTGCAAATTTTAAAAAGTTTTCCGACCTGTAGTAATTAACTGCAAGGTGAAAAAACCAACTTTTACATCCCGAGCAACTCTTCTCTTAGCATTCAAAGGAAATTGACATCCATGCCGATGACTAATTTTCAGCAATAACTTAACTGTACTAAAAGTACATTATAACTTCTAAATGTTCAGTTATATGTCGTTAAGCGAGATTTCAAACAATTCGGAAATATAAATTTTTCTTGAAGGCGGAATTCACAGACAAATAAAAGTTTTTGACTAATAAAGTCGGCACTAAAGTTGCAGCTTTTTTGAGAGGTATCCCATTGAAAATTATGTCAAAAAGCTGAAATTAACTTTAGAGTCGACTTAATTTTGACTATAAAAACGGGCATTTGTTTCCCAAATCCGTGTCTAGGAATGGGAAAATACTGACTACATGTTAATAAGTTTGTTAAGGAGTCGAGTTTCTCTTCCATAGATGTACTGTGCAAAAATGTCCGCTCTATTCGGTGAATACATTTGGATACAGTTTTCGATTATTTATGGATACTTTAAAGGCTAAAGCAGTGGTAACTCTGCTCTGGATCTTTTAATTTTGTTTCTATTAGATCCACAGCGCAATAGAACTGCAGTGGTAGAGAACTGGCGATGTCGATGCAATTTTTATACCCGAGCGCACTTGTGCACAAGGGTATATCAACTTTGTTCGCATAACGGTTGTTCGTAACATCCAAAACGAATCGAGATAGATAAGGGCAAATGTATACATAAATGATCAGAATGAAAAGAGACGTCGATTAAGCCATGTCTGTCTGTCTGTCCGTCCGTCCGTCCGTCCGTCTGTCTGTCCGTGCACACGATAACTCGAGCAAAAATTGAGATATCTCAGCGAAATTTGGTACGTAGGTTGCCCTTTATCCAAGGTAGGCTGGTATTATCGACGCCCTCTTCCCATATAACGGTATTTTCGAAAAATGCAAAAACTGCGATATTTCTGTAAATATTAGAGGCAAATTGTTGAAAATTAGTATGTGGAGTAGAATTGTGGTAAAAAAACAATATTATTATGAAATTTTTGGAAAATTGGCGTGACCCCGCCCACTTATGATGAATAGCCGTATCTCAGTAGCCGCTTGACCAATCCTTACAAAACTCAGTAAGAGCCTTGGGTAGGGTCTAGCTAAGAAATCTGTTGAAAATCTTTCAAATCGGGAAATAACCACGCTCACCTGCGATATAACGGTAATTTACAGAAACACGAATGTTGCGATAAATCAGTAACTACCTGAATTATTCACTTAAAATCGATTATTACAATAATCGCGTATCAAAAAATTAGAATATTATAAATTTTCGGACAATGGGCGTGGCGCCGCCTACTAATGACCACAAATGTGCATCTCGGTAAACGATTTATCAGTTTCTACCAAACTCGGTGCACTTAATAACCTTGGTACGGAAAAGAAATTTGTTAAAAATTATTAAAATCGGACTAAAATTACACCCGCTTCCCGTATAACGGTAAATTTCAGAAATACGAAAACTCCGATATTTCAATAACTGAGGACGCTAATTTACTCCAAGTTAATAGTTACAATAATCTCCTAACAATAAATAACTGCTATAGACTTTTAGAAATTGGGCGTAGCACCGCCCACTTTATAACTACAAAGGTGTACCTCGGTAACCAATTGATTGATTTGTACCTACTAGGTTCAATTATATCACTAAGGGCCGGTTACTCAATGGCTGGTTAACATTAACCTGCGTTTAAACATCGTTATCGACGTCTTCGACTGCATCCTTACTACAGGGAGTCGGTAACGTTGATAACTATGTTTAACCGGAGATTTGTGTTAACCAGACATTGAGTAACCGGCCCTAAGTCTAACTCTGCACACAAATTATTGAAAACGTTTGAAATCTATTAAACGTCCCTGCTTATCATGCAAAGGTAGTTCAGAGAAAGGTGAAACGACGATATTTGATACCTGCGCCGCACTAGAGGCAAAACACGAGTTTTTTTTCAAAATCGTAGATCTTCGCTTAGAAAAGAGATAATGGAATGAATCGTGAAGATAAATGATCATATAATATAGGAAAACTATGGAGAAGTTACAACACAATAACTTGACCCTCAAAATAACTTTCAAAATGCGATTTTTTTGAAATTTTGGATTTTGGCTCCCATTCCACTATAAAACACTATATTTACCATTAGCATTGTTTCTGAAAGATTTCTCTTTATTTTATTTTAAGACTCGATTTTTGGGATATTCGATGCTGTACCCGAGTGCCAGATTGAAAAAGAAAAGCTTCCTTTAAACTCTTATAACTCGTAAACTATCAGCTTTCACAAATAAATGTATATAACAAAAATGGTTATACTGGTCGATATCTTTACGAAAGTGCAGCATTTAACCCTTTAATGCAGTGTCTGTCATATATGAAACGCTTTTTAACCCTTTCAAGGCAGAGGAAAAAGGTTCCCAATATGCTTTTGAACGTGCTTTTTCTCATGTTGACGTAGATATTAATCGTAGAAATCTTTTCCGTCGTAAAACATTAATAAGAAAAAAATTATAAATAAAAACAATAAAAAAATAAAAATATTAAAAATAAAAATTAAAATAAATGAAAAATAAAAATAAATAAAAAGTACGTTGAAAACATATTGAGAACCATTTGGCCTCTGCCTTGAAAGGGTTAAAAATCTTTTCATATATGACAGACTCTGCATTAAGGGGTTAAATGCTGCAGTTTTGTAACCTGTATAACCATTGAAATGTGTTGACAAGCCATGGAAGCTAGATGCCTACGAAAGTTATTTCATAATGAAAGGCAGAGATGCTTTGAATGTTGTCGAAGGGAACATACAATCACCTTTGTTTTCATTAGTGTGATTTATCTCCCTCGCCGAAGAGTCACTGCAAATTTTAAAATAGTTAGTCGTGCAAGTGCTGAAAATGATCGCCGTGTGAGCGTTCGAAATGCGCATACAATTGTAAGTCTAAATATTTATGTTTGACTTTTTCGTGTTTAAACAATAAAGCTTTCACGTCCTATAAGTGTTTGTGCTAAATAACTTTTATTTTTACTTGCTTTTTCTATGAACGGGTCGAATAAATGATAAAATTATCGTTTAAACTAATTAAGTTCAAATTATATCCGAGTACTTCAGTGCTCGACATTATTTGGCAGGTACAAGTACTTTTCTTGAGCACAAAATGAAGCCCTAGTAAATCTTGCGGTTACTATGGCAACCAGCTACCGGTACTTCTATCAGCATTGCCACTCACTTGGTCTATCAAATGATAGTCATTCACTACAGGGCCAAACTGATATATAAAATTTCGCATATGTGAAAATTTTGAATGTGTTGGAGTTTCTGTCAATCGCGTCTTGTTGGGTTGCTACTCAAATTGTTTATTGTTTATTGTTTATTTATTGCCCAAACTAATTGTGATTACAAATATTCTCAGTGAATAGGATTACATCTAAGTATTCTTAGTCCTAACAAGCAACGCGCTTTTATCTAGGATTTCTAATATTACTTAATTTATATTTATAAACACCTTACAGATGGGTATGTATAAATCAACTAAACCGTATTTTAATTTCGCTTTTATAGTTTACATTCCTTCAAAAAGGGCAAGAAAAGAAGAATAACATTCGGTACTTAATACTAATAAAAACTATTGACTAGAAAATAAAAGTGTGCCTTATTTTTCAGTGTACTGAACATCATTATAAACCAAGTTAGTAGTTATGTCATAAGAGTTGTGTCGTCTGTGATAGAACATCAACTTTTTATCATTATAAAGCAAATTGTTTCTATTTAGACTATTTATGTATACGGGCGACAAATAGCGTGCGTTTAGAGGAAACTCTATACTATCTTGCTTGTTAATGTACGCTGTAATAAGTTCGTTTTGTAATAGTGTCATTCTGCTTAAAAATCGTAAAGCGTTATCCATAAGAAATTTATCAATGCGTTTAATTTTGCATTTCTTATAAAGATTGTTGTTTGATATTCTTTTTCTAAATAGCTCTCCGCTACGAAATGGTTGACGATTCAAACCACTATGCTACTCAAATTATTTGTCAAATGATGGTCACTGTTATTGCAGGGTAGGTAAAGAATGTGGAAAGTTACATACATACATATGTATGCCGGCAACGAGCGAGTCGCACTTACGAACAGAGAATTAATTATTAAATAAAAAAATTATAAATCGGAAAATTAAAGCAATTAGAAAGAAAATTAGAACCAAAAGATTAAAAATAAGTGAAAACACAAATCCTAGTTGCAAAATATATGAGCCATTCTTTTTTAAGTCGGACGGATTTCGTGGGTTCTATACATGAAATAAGCTAACAAGTATTCGAGGAATTTTTTTTTGAGATATGATCTGTCAAAGTTTGCATTTTTTCGTGATTCTGACTAATCATGTACTTCTTCAAATCGTTATATCTCTGGTTCTGCCCATCGTAGAGACTTCATCTTAACGTCATTTTAATGCTAAAGAAACGGACTTAACATTCCTATATATAAGATGGTCAAGATTGTCCTAAAGCTAACTTAGCTATTAACAGCTGAACTTTTTGAAGTCGGTTTGTATAGTGAAGACCCGTAAATTAGCGATTTAAAACTATACCATCGTAATCCTTGTTTAGTTCTCTATAAAAAACTTGGTTAGAAAAAATAGGGGGTTTTCAAGAACTATTTTTAAAATATTTTTCTTTATAACGGGATGGTTTCTTTTGTGAGAATCAAGAAGTTTTTGTAATTTATTTTCGAAAACTTACGATGAGATATATTTAGTAAGGTGTTAAACATCGGGTTTTTGCAAAACGTGAAATTTTGTTGCGGATTCCGAAAAAATACCTATCCAGAAATAATATTAGTACGGCAAGATATTTCCGTAAGGTGACAAACCCCTAGAAATGGGCGTGGCAATTGCAGGACTAAAGTTAGCAAAACGCAGATTTTAATGCGGATTTCGGCAGATTATCGCTTCGTTAACAACATTTGTTCCACAACTTTTCCAATCCATATAGATGTTCTGGCGAAATCCACAATAAAGTCTAAATTTATGATCTTTGGTTTTAATATAGCCACCCCCATTTCTATAATATTCTTGAACCCATAAAAAAAACTTTAAGCCAATCGAAAGTCTGACACCAAATTTGGTGTCCGATATGAAAAAGAATGTCTCATATAAGGTAAAAAAATTAAATTAATCCGATCGTGGGTACGCGATGCAAACAAAAGAAAAAAAAGGAATGCCGAAGTGAAAAGAAAATGTATACAAACGAGTAGGAAACGCAATGACTAAAAAGTCTAAAAAAGGAAAAAATATGATAAAAAAAAATACTGAGCAAAACTAATTTAGACAAACAAGAAAGAATTATAAGGAAAATTACGTTAAATTCAATTTCAATTCAAATATTACAACCAAGGTAAAAGCCTTTTGGTCAGGTTTGACGTTTTGGCCTTTTCCTACCAAAATTGACAGTTTTTTTCTCGCTGGTAGGATGGTAGAACGCTTCAAATTTAGGTAGGTTTCTTTGTTCATAAAACAGAAAATAACTCTAGCTTGTTGTAATGTGTCACTTTTTCAGCACTGTGAGTAGGGCTGCCAAATTTTGACAATATCAATTTTACCCCCATTCATTTCAAAACCTCGTTGCTTACTGGTATAGACAGAATTCTACCAATTACCTGCGGCAATTCTCTGAACTCTGTATTCGTATAAAAAGTCTTATCCACCGCGTATCTAAATATCAAGTGATTGAATTGATGGACGTTAAGACAGGATTTAAAATGCAGTTGACAAAGTTCTTAAAATATTTCAAATGGCACTAGAAGAGCGATTCAAAAAAGAAAACCACTTATTTCAGTCATATCTCCAGTAAATCGGAGAATCTCAAAGTTTTTAACCGCAACTCGAAGAAATTAATGTCAAACCCGCTGCGCGCAGATTTACTGCCGTACTGATGAAAAATGGCAACTGCCCAACAGATAATACATTGCTAGAAATTCACACAGAACACGATACTTTATTAATTCGCGCAACACTGCGGTTGTGATTGCAACTCGAACAAGCCCTTAGTCCCAAGCCCGGAGGCTCCTAGACCCGGACATTTGGCAGGCCTAACCGTGAGGTTTGTTTTTACCTTACTAATGTATATATCGTTACCCAATGGTGAAAAGGTGCTAAAACCATTTTTTTTGAAATTGTTCAGGAGAGACGAGTTTCGCATTATCTGTCATTCTGCATCACAAACTAAATTAAAAAATAAATAGAATAAAAAAAAAGTTTTCACTTAAAACGGCCTCAAGCTCATAAAAATTGTTGAATATAATTGTTATAAGGCCATAAAATACAAAAAACAAATAACTTAAGGACAAGCACACCTAACAAAAAAAAAAGTTAAACATACTAATAGAAATATTAACAAAAACCAACAAAACCAACCACCACATGATCAAGTGAATTACAGCGGAATAGCTGCGCTTTTCATTTTCAATGTCATTAATTGTTTATAATGACTTTTGCTAAAATTTCAAAATCAAAAGTTATCAAAACAAATTCTGTGAGACTGAGAAACATTATTTTCTACTTTTTAGTCCATTTATAAAAGCGTTGTATATTAAAAAGTTTTTTATTTTATTTTATTTATGTTCTTCTTTTTAGTCTTGTTTTGTGGTTTGCTCACATTTAGTATAAACGTACATATGTACATACATACATATAGCAGCAGTTTATTTCATTTAAAGAAATGACGTGTCGTCCATTTCCGCTGTGACGTATATAAATAGTGCATATATTTCGGCGCAATATTTAACTTCTTTTGGCGGGGCGACATCTAGAGTCTTCTAATTGTATCTCCTTGATTTGATGCCTACAACGAGGTTGATATCTAGAATTTTCCATAAATAGCTTTGCTACATTTATAGTAGGTGCATTCTTTTGCAACCGAGCTACAAAAGATCACTCGCTTAAATGATGAAATACACGCAAAGCAACAACACAAACACGGCTATTTATCCGAGCTCAGCCAGGTCGGTTAAAAAATACGCGACCTGAAGGCTAGTGTTGGTAAGTGAAAACACTGCTCTATTGTGAATTGTTAATGGGAAAGTGGAGAGGGAAATTTTTGCTTCCTTTTATACGTGACTTATATTTTAAAAGAGTATATATTACGCAAATACCTCGCATAATTAATCATTTAAATTGGTTTTTGTATCTAAATCCCGTTAAACTAATCACATTTTCTTGCCAGCTACCAACAGGGTTGCTTAAGTGGCTAAAACGAAATTTTACCCGAGTTGAGCGTTCTTTTGTCGCTCGTATAAATGGTGGTCCGGACATTCAACATTCAAAGCGATCTGGACATAAAACATTTCAAGTTGATAAAAGCGTTGTAATTGTAATAATAATATATCCCAGTCCCATAGAATTTGTTTTGATAACTTTTGATTTTGAAATTTTAGCAAAAGTCATTATAAACAATTTATGAGATTGAAAACGAAAAACGTGGAGCGCATGCAATACAAAGCATTAGGTTAAATTGATAATATTCAAAGTACATACATAACATAGACCTAAAATTTCTACAGCGAAAATACAAATTTGAGATCAATTTTAAGCGGTCATTATTAGTATACCCACATATACGTACATTTATTACTCTTCAATTTCAAATCAGACCTATTACATGTGCCCCACGCTTTTCATTTTCAATCTCATAAATTGTTTATAATGACTTTTGCTAAAATTTCTAAATCAAAAGTTATCAAAACAAGTTCTATGGGACTGAGAAATATTATTTTCTAATTTTAGTCCATTTATAAAAGCGTGGTACATTAAAAAGTTTTTTTTTTAAATTTATTATATACTTTTTAGTCTTGTCTGTATAAAATTTTGCAATAGATACTAAAATAATTCTACTTGCAGTGAAAAGAGAACAGAAGACTATGCAAGCCAAATGTTTGCTCACATTTAGTATATGCCTTCATATGTACATACATACATATAGCAGCAATCAATTTCATTTAAAGAAATGGCGTGGCGTCCATTTCCGCTGTAGCGTATGTAGTGCATATTTTTAACTTCTTCTGGCGAGGCGACATCTATCTCTAGAGTTATTCTAATTGTATGTCTTTGATAGACTAGGTTTGCCATAAATACATTTGCTATATTTATAGTATGGTGGTCTGGACATACAACATTGCAAGTTGATAAAAGCGTTGTAAAAAAAGGCGTGAGTACCAGGTACTCATGAAATTTGATGTGTAAACATTTGCGAACGGCAAAGCATAGTATGTTTACATATAAATATATTCTCAGTCAAAGTCGTTAGCTGTCAAATTGGTTATGCTTGTTATTCACACAACTCGAGGAAAAGTTAAACTTCTTCTCTGTGCCACCATGGTCACTTTTTTCTGCTACACATATTATGCTTTTAAATACATTTTAACTGAATACTTTATTAAAAAACCTTTACAAACCTCTTTTCCCTACTAGCGTAAATTTTTGTTTACTTTTTCATTTGACATTCCTCCTCTTCTTCGCAAGTATAATCGATAAAACTAGATTGGACACCAAAAAGTTATCGATATAATCTGGGATAATTTTATAATTATAATTTTGTATGGCTAATCTTTTTTATAATTACAGATTAGGGAGTTAAGCTCGAAAATGTGGAAAAACTTGTTATATGTAAAGGTATTATTAGGCGATTCAGTTACATACATACACATGTTGGTTAGGATAGAAATTAAACATTAATTTCACTTAATTTTGATCATTTTGCTGATTTAAGTTTCTTAACAACAACATTAGTTAGGCCAATTCTGGAATACGGTTCGGTGGTTTGGAATCCAAGTTATCAAATTTACTCAGACAAGATAGAATCAATTCAAAAACAATTCCTACTTTTTGCTTTAAGAAATTTCCGTAGGGATTCTCAATATAACCTTCCACCTTATACGAGCCGACTAAAACTTATTAATCTTCCTACACTTTCCAGCCGCAGGCAAATGCTTGGTACAATTTTTATAGTTAAATTACTAACAGGCTCAATTTCAAGTCCACTTCTTCTTGGCGAAGTTAGCCTTAATGTTCCCTCCCGGGTATCAAGACACTTTTGCCCCCTATTTCTGAAAGCTTGTAAAACTAATTTTGAATTGCACGACCCACTCCGTCTCCAGCACGTTTGATATATCAGATCCGCTTTTCAGCATTAAGAAATCGATACTGTCCTCTCTCTATAGATGAATCATTAAAATAAAGACATATGATCGGCTGATGAATTTAGTTCTGTAGCTTAACAGTTTTAGATCTCGACACTTGACAAACTCCTGCCTATCGTGACTCGGCGCAAAAATTTAAAATAGTGGTTCCGTACGTCATGCGGACTGCGCCCCTCTTGCGGATGGGCAGGAATGGAGGGTAAAAACCATTGGGATATTATTATTCATTTTCATTTTTAATTCTTTTAAAACATGAAATTATCGGTATGATTGATAAAATATGATACCTGTATATACTTGCGACTCAAGGGCGTTAAAACACCGCATCAATTACTGCTTTTGAGCTTATAGTTTAAGCATTTCTATTTGTATATATAACTAAATTTTGTTTTTCTTTTCGGAATATAATCTGTGGTTCATGTGAATGAGAGCAATTTTTGGAGAGTTGTGTGGAGATTGAAGTTGCATGTTTTTTCCCGATGCTTTTTTTGTTCCGTACGTTTTACTGTTACTCACTTTTTACTCTCACTTCAAGAAGTGATTTTGCTGTTTGACCTTTTTCCAGGGTTTTACACGAAAAGTATTGGATCAGAGCTGTTATATCAGCCATACATATGTATATTATACATGCATAATGTGACCAACCGTACTTCTTTCGGAAGTACAGTACTTCTTTTTTCGCTCTTGTACTTCGTACTTCGAAGTACAGTCAAATGTGCTTCTTTGCGATATTTTGTACTTCGGGAGGGAGATTCTCTAACCAGTTAGCAACAATTTTCGGATCGCTATCGCACTTTTTGACGCATGATATAAATGTTTTTTCGTCAAAAAGTGCAATAGCGATTCGAAAATTGTCGCTAACTCGTTACATAATCTCCCCCCAGGTCCTGTTCTTCTCCGTTCTTCTGGACATTCGTCACATGGCCTGGACGATAAATTCGTTCGAACCATTAAAGTCGCAGGGGGCCGATGGCATCATATCTGCGCAGCTGGGGGTTGAAACCAACCTAATAAGTTTCCTTTGTGACAGAACTGTCGCGGCGAAGTGGGGGAGTCAATGGGAGCCCTCCTAAAGGTGGTGTTCTCTCTCCCCCGCCCTGGATTGCGGTTGTAAACGACCTTCTAGAGGAACTGGAAAAGTGGGCTGTCGGGTGATCGCCTATGTAGATGATGTGGGACTTTTGGTTAAGGGACGATTTCTGTACACCCTTTTTATTCTAGCTCAAGGTTACCTGAACCAGGTAACTCAGTTGGCGATCAGCGGTGGCTGTCGTAGAAGCCTAATATTCAAGAGGAAGTTGAAGTGGAATCATCTCCACAATTTATTTTAGACTGTCCAACCTTCGCGAGGCTTAGATGAAAACATTTGGGCTCGCACTTGTGAACAAACACTGAGCTCTCAGGCATCGAAATTAGCCGCATTCGAAATTTCGTAATTGGCTCGCGGCGTTAACGTAACTCAACCTAATCTGTACTTCTTAGCGCTATGAAATAGTTGGTCACATTATACATACATATATTCATGTATGTTCTTCAGTCATCAACGGTCTCAGTTAAAATGATTTCAGTACTTTTTTAAATTTTCGCAGTGCTTTTTTATCAAAATAGACGACTAAACCTGTGCCTAAAACCATCTACGAATATCAAAACCAGTTGCAACAAATGAGTTCATACCCTGCAGCAAATCAAACTGGTTCAGAACTTGCGCTGAGCCTGAAAAGGTACGGTACTGGTTCTTCATCTATCCCAACTCAATGATTTCAACTGTCTTTTTTAACATGGCGATGTCCTACGAAATGACAATTGTCGCCCTCTGCAGAACTTTTGAACTTATTCTGAGCTGACTCTGGCTTAGATAGCTCTGAGATAGTTCATATAACAACAGTTCCTAGACAGTTCAAAAAGGGTTATCTCCGGGCTAGAAAAATTAGGTTTGGTTTGAGCTGGTTCTAAGAACTATAGTATAGAACCTTTCCTTTAAATAAGCACGGATATAATTTTGTATATAAAAAATATGTACTTTAATTAATATTTAAAGAGCTATTTGATTTGCACTAATTTACTGTTTGAGGCAAACTGTGTTTTTAATTGGGAACATAAAGTGTCAGGTATTCCTTTATTTTCTAAAACCGTTATTCTTAAAAATAATTTATATTTTTACGTATAATGGGTATTTCTGAGATGCTTATTATTAAAAATCTAAACTAAGTCGCTTCAAAAAATTTGAAAAAAGGTGATATATTGAATGCTTATTTGTCATAACTCAGCATTAAATTGTATTAAATTTATTGAAAGGTAATGCATAGACTACCGGCATTGAATTAAGAATATATAAAATAATGAATATTCACAATAGTTTTCGTAAATTTTTTATTTAAGGATGGCTCATAAGTATTATAACATAAACAAATAAATTCACTTTTCTAACTGTATTGGAAATTTAGTAGAATTCTAGAAACTGTTACCAAAACTTCAATATTTTAAATCAGAGTTTATAAATATGCAGTTCTATAGCCCATTAAATTTTAGAATAATTAATCGCACTGATTTTTTATAACTCTTTCTTCGCACGACTCGAAGGTATCCTCCTAATTAAATATTTTTGTTTCAGATGCAAGATTACACTTTACTACACTAAAAACAGAATACTCGAAATATGTATTTATATGAAAATCCCTGATTAAAAAGTTTGAAATTTGAAGACAGTTTTTAGATGTAATGTGGAACGATTTTCCGCCATCCCTTGTCAAATTTGGTTTGGAGACAAACCGGTTTAGGCGTTGTGCTATCTTCAGTGTCATTTTTCGTTCGAAAGGGATGACGAAAAATCGTTCCACATTACATGACACTCCTACCCTGTCGGAAACACCAACAACGAAAATGAGAACAGTTTTCAGAGTTCTATCAAGTTTGCAGCACAGTTAGGAATTTGAATTTTAATGGTTTATGAAGTATGAGACTACTTAAATAAAAACTTAACGAATAATATTTAAAATGAAAAACATTGGAAATTAAAAAAAAAATCACTTCATAACTACACATTTCGGGTGCTCAGTGATATATTTACGTATGTACTACAGTATCGTTCATATCAATAGCACCCCCATTTGAAAGTGAGATCGTTTACCACTATTGTTTATTTTTTTTTCTGATTAAAAAATCAAAAGTTTTGATGAAAAATCGTTAAATATTCTTATAAAATAATAAAAAAACAAATTTTAACTCTCAATATACTGTGAGTACTTAAAAAAGAAATGGTCTACGCAGACTTTTGCTGTTAAGTGTAACTTAACTAAAATTTATGGTTATATTTTGAATTCAATTTTTTACGTACGTATAAATATATAAAAGTTACATTAATGTTACCAATAACGACTTTTTTAGAAATATTTTAGCAGTTGCCCCATAAACTAGAGAATTACATACTATTAAATAATCGAAAACAGTTTGTTATTAGTTCTAGGGTCTAAGAAAATCGAAAAAATACTATAGTATGGTATATTTGTGCATCTTTTGTCAGCTTTCACATGACCAGGATGAGTAACATTGATGACAGCGCAACTAGCAACATATGAGTTTCAACCGTCCAACTCTGTATCCCTTTTGAAGTATATTCACATACGTGTCGTCAAGCAAAGTGGACGTGGGGGCGCTCGCTTTGATTTAAATTCACATAAATTAACTATTTTATTTTCCAAAATGAATTGCCAAATATGCAAAGTGAGAATTGAACGCTTAAGCAGAAATAATATTGAGTGTTCTGATTGTAAAAACTATTATCATTACAATTGTGTAAATTTAAAGTCGGCTGACATAGAATTTTTTAAAGCAAGCAACAAAAAATATCGTTGTGACAAATGCAGCGTCGAACGCAGAAAAACTTTGCTTCCAACAACAACGCCCACTCAGTCAGTGGTCAACCAACTTCAACAACCCAGTACATCGGGAGCAACAAACTCTTCATACAAACAAAACGTCTCTCCTATCTGCGCGCTACCTACCGCAAAAGAGGATGAGCGCACAAAACAAAAAGCAGGTGAGCAGCGCAAAGCAGCGAACACAGCAGAACAGACTGGCACTGTTCATTTGTTTGAGCCGACCAACGAAAATGATAAGGAAATAACTCTACAACAATTGTTTAAAGAGATTATCAGCCTCAAACAAATAAACATTGACTGTTTAAGTGCAATGCAGCAATTGAAAGAAGAAAATCAAATGTTGAAAAATAGGGTGGATGGTCTGGATAGTAGGCTAAACTGGTTGGAGCAAAAACAATTGGAAAACTGCATTGAAATTGTTGGAGTGCCAAATGTCAACAACGAAAATGCAAAAGAATGCATAGGCAAAATTTTCAGGGATGCATTGAATGTGGAGGTATTAGACAACGAGATTGAAGCAATAAACGTAAAGCAAATTAATTCGGAGCGATCTCAAACCACTATTAAAAAAAGTATAGTTTGCATCAAGCTGAAGTCGTCTGATATGAAGAAAAAACTTATGCTAGCGAAGCGATCTGCAAACAAAAGACTTAATACGTCGCTATTTTCTGATGACAGCAAGAAAAATATATACATTAATAATAGTTTTACTTACTATTTTAGAGGTTTGTTTTCAGCTGCTAGTAAGGTGAAAAAAGAAAAGGGTTATAAATATTTATGGTTGTCTAATTCCAGAATTTTAATGAAAAAGTCTGAAAATGCTAGGCCTATTATTGTGAAAACGTTTGATGACCTTAATGTTATTTCTTAAATTAATTTTTATTTTAGTCTCTGTGTACTTCAAACAATGAATTCAAGATCCGTCTTTATAAATAACAGTCCTACCATAAATGTTATCACAGATTCTTCTTTACTGGCATCAGAAGACAATACTTTTACTACTTTGCATCAAAATATAAGAAGTCTAAGGCGTAATTTCGATCCTTTAGTTTGCAACCTTGAAGCCTTTAACAAGCTTCCGGATATTATATTTCTTTCAGAGATTTGGATTTTTTCTTATGAAATTAATGACTACAGTATTCCTAATTACAATTTTTTTGCAAATGCAAATTATACTTACTCTGCAGGTGGTGTTGGAATGTTTATACGAAACTGTTACGAATGCGAAGTTTCGAGCTTAAGTCTAACAAGTGCTGATGTTTTAAAAATGTCGTTGAAGTTAAACAATATATCCTTCTCTTTTGTATGCGTATATAGATTTCACACACATGACCTTAAACTTTTTCATGAAGAGTTTTCTACTTTTCTAAGTACAGAAAAATCAAATAATCTTTTTATTTTAGGAGATTTCAACTTTGACTTACTGTCTACTAACTCAATGTTGGACAACTATCTTGCGCTTCTGGCAGACAATGGCTTAACATCCGTTATCCAAGAGACCACCCGCCCAGATTCAGGGACCTGTATTGATCATGTATACGTTAGGTTAAATAATATGGTAGATCATATGCGTGCCGGTATAAATCTGAACTTTGGCATCTCTGACCATTGCCTGACTGGCCTTCAACTCGTGAACTTGAATAATAGTAGGGCATTTAAAGACTATTGTACGCAAGTAATTCTAAAAGATTGGATTATAAATTACTCCAAGAATCACTTCTCTGTGAAAACTGGGGAACTGTTTTCGATGAAACGGATGTAACAAAAGCTTATAGCCTGTTTATAAATGCGCTTTCAGCTCACATAAACAACTCTTGTCTCACTGTTCATCGGAAAAAGTCGCTTTTAGCTCTGAAGCCTTGGATAACTCACCAATTACTTCGAAAGATTAAGGTAAAAAACAATTTACGTCTGAAATCCAGCAAACGTCCAACAGATGCCAAGCTTAAGAAACGTGTTCGTGGCCTCACTTATGCGCTAAATAAAGAAATCCGATCTAATCGCGAAAAATATTTCCAAGATTTATTATTTTCAGCGCATGGTGACCTCAGGAGAGAATGGGATGCTGTAAACCAAATTATTAACCGTAAATCAAAAAGCAAATCGGATTCGCTTGTGTTAAGTTTGGACGGCACTGATGTCTCGGATCCTCTGGTAGTTGCAAATGCGCTGAATGATTTCTTTGTTAACGTGGGTACTGGTCCCGCTATATTTAACAACTATAATTTTTGTACGTGTCAAACTGACCCATTGCATCCTGAACTCGCCCCGCCCAGTAACAGTTTTTTCTTTGATCCCATATCGGCTCAGAAATTCTGATCATAATCAAAAACCTAAAAAATTCTGGTCTAGTGGAAGTGATAACATTTCAAATCGAATATTAAAGAGCATAGGATTGTATATTGTTGACGTTCTGAAGCATTTATTTAATTTAAGTATACTCTCTGGAGTTTTTCCAGAAGCACTTAAAGTGTGCTACTGTTATACCTCTTTTTAAAAAAGGAAATAAAAAAGATAAAAACAACTACAGACCTATATCCTTATTATCTTCAATAACCAAAATTTTCGAGAAAGCTGTGAAGGGTAGACTTTTAGCATATCTGGATAAAATAAATTTCTTCAGTCCAATGCAGTTTGGTTTTAGGTCCGGTCTCTCCACTGAAGATGCTCTTTTAGATTTCTGTTCATTTATATATAAGGCCATTGATGAAAGAAAGAGTTGTGCTAGTTTATTCGTCGATATTACGAAAGCGTTTGACATGGTTGACCATACTATTCTTTTGAGCAAATTAAATTCGGCTGGTTTTCGTGGTAACATCCTAAGATGGTTTGAATCTTACCTAACGAACAGAGTTCAAAAAGTTAAAATTGAAAATTATTTGAGTGAACCCAGATTTATAACCCTAGGTGTACCCCAGGGATCGGTACTTGGACCAATCTTGTTTTTGATTTATATCAATTCAGTATTCTCGTTGCCTTTTATTGGGAAGGTTACTGCTTTTGCTGACGACCTTGCCATTGCATACGGATCAGACAACTCATTTAATCTTTTTGTAGATATCAACCACGACTTACATTTGCTAAGATCTTGGTTTGCAGGCCACAAGCTGGTAGCAAGCAACAAAACGAAGTTAATGTATTTTAGTCTTGGTAACAAAGACATACCAAATAACGCATTTACTTTTCATGCCTCGAACTGTATGCGATATATATTATGCTCTAATAATTGCACTCAGCAAAATGCTGTAGCTACTTTTTATCATAGTATTAACTGCAACAATAATTGCTTTAACATCGAAGTTGTTCCTGACTTTAAGTATTTAGGAGTTATAATAGACCAAAGCCTAAGTTGGTCTTCGCATATTTCGGCTATGAAGCTTTACCTTCTATCAGCCGTACGTTCCTTCTATAGTTTGAAAAAACTGTGCTCCAACAAATTATTGATAATGGTATACCATGGGTTAATCCACTCTAAATTACAATACGGAATCAGTTGCTGGGGTGGTGCATACGCTAATAAGGTTCGTCCGCTTTTAGTCATGCAGAAGTGTCTTATTCGAAGAATATGTAGCGTTGGGCGCATGACACATTCCATGGATCTCTTCAAAAAGTTAAATATTCTTCCTTTGCGTCATTTGTACTACTTTAAAGTTTTGAAAATTTTTTTCATGAGGAGCGGATATACTCAAAGTCCTATATACAATCCATACAATCTGAGAAGTAGATCGTTATTTCACATAGCAATTCCGAGCTTTCGCACCACACTCTTTCGAAACTTCTACGCCACAGTGTCTTGTAAATTATTTCTCAAATTACCCGACGATATACAGCTTATTAGATCGCTTTCAGTGTTCCTCAAAGAGGTGAAAATATGGCTTTTTGGCTTCAATCATGAAGGTATCGAAGTTTTGCTGCGACCTATTATTTAGGCTGACTTGCACAACGAAAATTTATATTTTTAACTCAGAGCTAACGTCAAATGGGGGGTTAAATCCATACGCTTTTGACAACTTATCAAATTAACTTAGTTAAGGAGATGACTCGGCGTTGTGCAAGTGGGCCTTAGTGTATAAGTAATGCATTACCGCTGAAGGTTTAACATAATACATTTTGATGTAGGTTCTGAAATTGCTTTGAATGCTTTGCCTAAATTTTTATGCATAAATTTGTATTCATATATTTAATTTAATAATTTTTAACTTTACTAATCATATTCGCAACTACATTTTGATTTCTACTTATGCCCCCCACTAATGTAACAATTATGAAATGACATTTCCACTGCTCTTTATTGTAGCATACTATGTCATTAACTATTTTCTGACTGAATTTGTTATTTTAAAATTATGTATTTGTTTTATTGTACATTTTTATGAATTAAGAAAATAATGAATAAACATACATACATACATACATAGTTCAGAGACAGATCTGAATTTGTAGGGCGGAACTAGCGCTTTGCCAGACTAGTATGTACATACATAGGTACAAAGCCGTATGCATGTGCGGAGTTTTCATAATCGGAAGTAATAATCAATTGTACCGCATTTCCTCTTACTATGCATATGCCTAAATGTATGCAATCATTTACAATAGCAAGTAAGCACAGGGTGCTTCTAATGAAATTAAAAATTTTATGCTGAAATACACATGCTAGCCCTTCGAAATTTTCTGCTGGGATATGCGTTACAGCTTCGCAAATTTTACCCCTACCGAAACCAAAGATGTATACACATCAAGAAATCACTGCATAACTACACATTTCGGGTGCTCAGTGATATATCTACGTATGTACATACATTATCGTTCATATCAATAGCACCCCCATTTGAAAGTGAGATTGTTTACCACTATTGTTTTTTTTTTTTTTATCTGATTAAAAAATCAAAAGTTTTGATGAAAAATCGTTAAATTTAACTTTGTTTTGTATAAAGTTTTAAAACACGCATGACCATATTCTTATAAAATAATAAAAAACAAATTTTAACTCTCAATATACTGTGACTACTTAAAAAAGAAATGGTTAACTAAAATTTATGGTTATATTTTGAATTCAATTTAATACGTACGTATAAATGTATAAAAGATACATTAATGTTACCAATAACGACTTTTTTGGAAATATTTTAGCAGTTGCCCCATAAACTAGAAACGAAAACAGTTTGTTACTAGTTCTAGGGTCTAATAAAATCGAAAAAATACTGTAGTATGGTATATTTGTGCATCTTTTGTCAGCTTTCACATGACCAGGATGAGTAACATTGATGACAGCGCAACTAGCAACATATGAGTTTCAACCGTCCAGCTCTGTATCCCTTTTGAAGTAGTTCAGAGACAGTTCTGAATTTGTAGGGCGGAACTAGCGCTTTGGCAGACTAGTATGTACATACATAGGTACAAAGCCGTATGCATGTGCGGAGTTTTCATAATCGGAAGTAATAATCAATTGTACCGCATTTCCTCTTATCATGCATATGCCTAAATGTATGCAATCATTTACAATAGCAAGTAAGCACAGGGTGCTTCTAATGAAATTAAAAATTTTATGCTGAAATAGACATGCTAGCCCTTCGAAATTTTCTGCTGGGATATGCGTTACAGCTTCGCAAATTTTACCCCTACCGAAACCAAAGATGTATACACATCAAAAAAAGTGGACTTGGCACCTTTTCACCTTTAGGTGCCAATATGTACCCAGCTAGCTAAATTGTCAGAAATCTGTTAGATATCCGTCAGACTCGTCGGAAAAAAGTCAGAAATCTGTATGATTTTGGCCGATATCGGTCAGAGAAGCATATGGAGAGGTTGACAGGAAGTCTATCTAACAGATGTCTGACCAAATAATCATGGGAAATAACAATTATCAGACGTGTATGCCCGAAATCGGACATAATTCGACCAGACATATAAGATAAGGAAATAAATAAAATTCTCCAGCCATTTCGCCCAGAAATCTGTACGACACATGTAAGACTTGCCCAAATAGTCAACTTTTTATTCCGACTTGTCTGATATCAGAAATAGTCTGGCAAATGTTGTAGCTGGGTCAGTTTTGCCACTTTGTGAGAAGTTCCTCAAAACGTGAGGAATTTCGGGTGCGCTTGAGTATTTTATGATGCTTTTTATTTTGAGGAATTTTCACTCGATATATTTGTTGATAACAAATGCAGCCATGTTTACACAAGAGAGTTGTTAATTCGCTCTGCAAATTTTTGAACAAAAAGCTTTCCGAAGTTTTTTAAAGAGCGAAATACACAACAAAAGTGGCTTTTCAAACATTCTTCAAACCTACTTTTCCCATTTCGCCACACACCATGCAAACATGACTCGTTCAAGCAAAGAATTTTGGTTTTCTTCCGGCTCACAAAGTAAAAGCGTTTGGTTTTCTTCGATTTTTCTCTCTCGCGTTCTAATTCCGTTGCAAATGAGGCGATTTTATCATACACAACGTAAGCGGTTTGATCAAAAGTCAAAATGGCGGCCAGAAAATTATGAGGTGGGTTTTGTCGAAGGCTGAGGTATGCTCAGCCGCTCCAGAGTCCAGCGAAGGTCCCACTAACCCCCACCAAATAAAACGCAATGATTTTTGTATTAAGTCGAACACACCCACACACACATGATGCTATCTAGAAGGCCGGCAACTTGTCGTGCAGGGGAGAGCGGAAGGTAAANAAGTAGTTCAGAGACAGTTCTGAATTTGTAGGGCGGAACTAGCGCTTTGGCAGACTAGTATGTACATACATAGGTACAAAGCCGTATGCATGTGCGGATTTTTCATAATCGGAAGTAATAATCAATTGTACCGCATTTCCTCTTATCATGCATATGCCTAAATGTATGCAATCATTTACAATAGCAAGTAAGCACAGGGTGCTTCTAATGAAATTAAAAATTTTATGCTGAAATAGACATGCTAGCCCTTCGAAATTTTCTGCTGGGATATGCGTTACAGCTTCGCAAATTTTACCCCTACCGAAACCAAAGATGTATACACATCAAAAAAAGTGGACTTGGCACCTTTTCACCTTTAGGTGCCAATATGTACCCAGCTAGCTAAATTGTCAGAAATCTGTTAGATATCCGTCAGACTCGTCGGAAAAAAGTCAGAAATCTGTATGATTTTGGCCGATATCGGTCAGAGAAGCATATGGAGAGGTTGACAGGAAGTCTATCTAACAGATGTCTGACCAAATAATCATGGGAAATAACAATTATCAGACGTGTATGCCCGAAATCGGACATAATTCGACCAGACATATAAGATAAGGAAATAAATAAAATTCTCCAGCCATTTCGCCCAGAAATCTGTACGACACATGTAAGACTTGCCCAAATAGTCAACTTTTTATTCCGACTTGTCTGATATCAGAAATAGTCTGGCAAATGTTGTAGCTGGGTCAGTTTTGCCACTTTGTGAGAAGTTCCTCAAAACGTGAGGAATTTCGGGTGCGCTTGAGTATTTTATGATGCTTTTTATTTTGAGGAATTTTCACTCGATATATTTGTTGATAACAAATGCAGCCATGTTTACACAAGAGAGTTGTTAATTCGCTCTGCAAATTTTTGAACAAAAAGCTTTCCGAAGTTTTTTAAAGAGCGAAATACACAACAAAAGTGGCTTTTCAAACATTCTTCAAACCTACTTTTCCCATTTCGCCACACACCATGCAAACATGACTCGTTCAAGCAAAGAATTTTGGTTTTCTTCCGGCTCACAAAGTAAAAGCGTTTGGTTTTCTTCGATTTTTCTCTCTCGCGTTCTAATTCCGTTGCAAATGAGGCGATTTTATCATACACAACGTAAGCGGTTTGATCAAAAGTCAAAATGGCGGCCAGAAAATTATGAGGTGGGTTTTGTCGAAGGCTGAGGTATGCTCAGCCGCTCCAGAGTCCAGCGAAGGTCCCACTAACCCCCACCAAATAAAACGCAATGATTTTTGTATTAAGTCGAACACACCCACACACACATGATGCTATCTAGAAGGCCGGCAACTTGTCGTGCAGGGGAGAGCGGAAGGTAAAGAGAGAGAGTCGGCAGTTGGTGTCAGAGATTATTGGGCGCGTAATTGTACGGCGACGGGAGTGCTACTAGTGACAGCAAGATTAGCAGTGGTACGCGTCAATCGTAGCAAAGAGCGTGGCAATGAGAGCAGTCGCGGTGGTTGTGACGGCGACGGCGATGGCGATGGCTGCGACGGCAGCCTGCAGTTCCCTTGCAGTGGTGGTGGCGGCCTTAGCGGTGACGTTGGCAGTGGCCCATATAATGATGAGGGCGGCAGCGACGTTCCGGAGTGGTGTTGTATGCGGCCCTGATTGTCGTGGAGGGTGAAGGCGGCCCTTTTAACTACGACGGTGGCAGCAGTACTGGGCGATGATGGCAGTGGCGATTACCGTCCTCGTGACGGGTAGGAGCGGTCGGCCTGGGGCGACGATAATGGCGGCGGCCCCAAAGCGGGCCCTGATGGTGGCAACGGTGACAGCGGCCTTGGTTGGCGATATTAGCGTTCGAAGTCCTCGGTGATGGTGGCGGGCGGCCCACGGTTGTAGCTTCGGCCTTGGGGCGGCAGTGGTAATAGCGGCCCCGGTGATGAGAGCAGCGGTACGGGCCCTAGCGGTGATGATGATTATGGCGGCGGCCCTGGATGACAGTGAATAGCGGGCGGTCCTCGATAGATAGTAATAGTAGCGGCCCCCGGTGATTAGAGCAGCAGTGTGGGCCCTAATGGTGGCAACGGTTATTGCGGCGGCCCTGGGTGACGGTGAATAGCGGGCGGTCCTCGGTACAACTGTCGGCCTTAGGGCGGTAGTGTACTGGCGATCCAGATTGGTGACCTGCGGACAACTGATGATTAGTGCGGCCCCCTGGGCATCGAAAGGTAACCATCGACAACCAGGGCCGCTGTCACCACCATCAGGGCCGGCTACCACTGTCTTTATAACTGGGCCTCCGCAATTATCGTCGCCCCAGGCCGCTGTTACTACCCGTCACGAGCACCGTCAAGCAACGCCGTCCAGGGCCGCAGTCACCGTCATAGTAAAAAGGGGCCGTAGTCTCCCTCGCCACAATCAGGGCCAGTGGGACCTTCGCTGGACTCTGGAGCGGCTGAGCATACCTCCGCCTTCGACAAAACCCACCTCATAAAAAGGTAAATTTCATTAGTGCACACATATTTAATATTTCTGTGGATGGCCATACACATCTACATACATATCGAGCCCTAAACGCCAAAAGGGCGTAAGCGAAATTTTTTCGATTTTCTGTTTTTGACAGAAATCGATTACCTACCACCATACGCACCAGCTATCAAAGTCCTGCGAAGTACCGTTACCAAGTTATAGGGAAACCTATTTTCTGCTTAAGTGCCATATTGCACTCTGTTTAATTTTTTTTAGTGCCCGCAGCGTCGGTTAAGCCTTTTTCTCCGCGAAAAATTCTTCATTGCAGAGAGGGAATGTTACTCTTTTGTGAGACCGTTACTTCTATTTCTAATTCATTTTCCTTCCAAATATGGGCTACTTGTATATGTTATCGCCCAAACCCAATCTTAGGACAAAACAGTTTTGCCTAGGCTAAACTAGATCAGGGGACACAGTCAGGGCTATCACGGAATCCATCGTAGAAAATCTACTAATTCGAATGCCTGCTACGAATACGAAAAAATTGCTATCACTGAATCCGAGTGAACTCGAAAATTTCGAATCAGCATTCGAAGCTGGCAACGATATTTTCGAGTTCACTCGGATTCAGTGATAGCAATTTTTTCGTATTCGTAGCAGGCATTCGAATTCGTAGATTTTCTACGATGGATTCCGTGATAGCCCTGACTGTGTCCCCTGATCTAGTTTAGCCTAGTCAAAACTGTTTTGTCCGTGGGCGGCCCGCCATCATCACCGAGGACTGCGAACGCTAATATCGCCGCTGTCACCGTAGCCACCATCAGGACCCTCTGTGGGGCCGCCGCCATTATCGTCGCCCCAGGCCGACCGCTCCTACCCGTCACGAGTACGGTAATCGCCACTGCCATCATCGCCCAGTACTGCTGTCACCGTCGTAGTTATAAGGGCCGCATTCACCCTCCACCACAATCAGGGCCGCATACAACACCACTGCGGAAGGTCGCTGCCGCCCTCATCATTATATTGGCCACTTCCAACGTCACCGCTAAGGCCGCCACCACCACTGCAAGGGAACTGCAGGCTGCCGTCGCAGCCATCGCCGTCGCCGTCACAACCACCGCGACTGTTCTCATTGCCACGCTCTTTACACAAATCATTAGGGGTATTCTCGAAGTCTTGCACGATGCACGGATTGCACGAAAGGCAAAAATACTATTCCAAATTTCGAAGAGTACGAGAACACCCCATTGCAAAGTGGTAGCATGCATGGGGAGCAAGCAGCGAAATTATGTATCAAATACAATAACAAGAGACAGCAAAAAAAAATTAAGTGAGCGAGATGAGAGGAATGAGAGAAATATGTAGCAATTCCAACAACAAAACAACTAGCACAGGGTCGCTATTATCTTGCTATGCTATTTTGCAAAATATATACATGGGTTTCGACGTTGCATATTTTGCAGCGATAGGAAATGTTGTTTCCCATGAATTTTCTTGTTGTGTGTTTGCAATTTATGCAATCCGTGCAATCCGTGCTACGTGCAATGGCTTTGCAAGATTTGGAGAATACCCCTATTGTGTTTTATTTGGTGGGGGTTAGTGGGACGTTCGCTGGACTCTGGAGCGGCTGAGCATACCTCAGCCTTTGACAAAACCCACCTCATAATTTTCTGGCCGCCATTTCGACTTCTGATCAAACCGCTTACGTTGTGTATGATAAAATCGCCTCATTCGCAACGGAATTAGAACGCGAGAGAAAAAAATCGAAGAAAACCAAACGCTTTTACTTTGTGAGCCGGAAGAAAACCAAAATTCTTTGCTTGAACGAGTCATGTTTGCATGGTATGTGGCGAAATGGGAAAAGTAGGTTTGAAGAATGTTTGACAAGCCACTTGTGTGATGTATTTCGCTCTTTAAAAAACTTCGGAAAGCTTTTTGTTCAAAAATTTGCAGAGCGAATTAACAACTCTCTTGTGTAAAACATGGCTGCATTTGTTATCAACAAATATATCGAGAGAAAATTCCTCAAAATAAAAAGCATCAAAAAATACTCAAGCGCACCCGAAATTCCTCACGTTCTGAGGAACTTCTCACAAAGTGGCAAAACTGACCCAGCTACAACATTTTCCAAACAATTTCTGATATCAGACAAGTCGGAATAAAAAGTTGACTATTTGGGCAAGTCTTACATGTGTCGTACAGATTTCTGGCGAAATGTCTGGAGAATTTTATTTATCGCCTTATCTTATATGTCTGATCGAATTATGTCCGATTTCGGGCATACACGTCTAATAATTGTTATTTCTCGTGATTATTTGTTCAGACATCTGTTAGATATCCGTTAGAATCGTCAGTAATTAAGTCCCACGTCGTGTCGGTTAGACTTCCTGTCAACCTCTCCATATACTTCTCTGACCGATATCGGCCAAAATCATACAGATTTCTGACTTTTTTCCGACGAGTTTGACGGATATCTAACAGATTTCTGACAATTTAGCTAGCTGTGTACATATTGGCACCTAAAGGTGAAAAGGTGCCAAGTCCACTTTTTTTGATGTGTATACATCTTTGGTTCCGGTAGGGGTAAAATTTGCGAAGCTGTAACGCATATCCCAGCAGAAAATTTCGAAAGGCTAGCATGTGTATTTCAGCATAAAATTTTTAATTTCATTAGAAGCACCCTGTGCTTACTTGCTATTGTAAATGTTTGCATACATTTAGGCATATGCGTAGTAAGAGGAAATGCGGTACAATCGATTAGTACTTCCGCACATGCATACGGCTTTGTACCTATGTATGTACATACTAGTCTGGCAAAGCGCTAGATCCGCCCTACAAATTCAGAACTGTCTCTGAACTACTTCAAAAGGGATACAGAGTTGGACGGTTGAAACTCATATGTTGCTAGTAGCGCTGTCATCAATGTTACTCATCCTGGTCATGTGAAAGCTGACAAAAGATGCACAAATATACCATACTATAGTATTTTTACGATTTTCTTAGAGCCTAGAACTAATAACAAACTATTTTCGATTATTTAATAGTATGTAATTCTCTAGTTTATGGGACAACTGCTAAAATATTTCCAAAAAAGTCGTTATTGGTAACATTAATGTAACTTTTATACATTTATACGTACGTATAAAATTGAATTCAAAATATAACCATACATTTTAGTTAACCATTTCTTTTTTAAGTAGTCACAGTATATTGAGAGTTAAAATTTGTTTTTTATTATTTTATAAGAATATGGTCATGCGTGTTTTAAAACTTTATACAAAACAAAGTTAAATTAAACGATTTTTCATCAAAACTTTTGATTTTTTAATCAGATAAATAAAATAAACAATAGTGGTAAACAATCCCACTTTCAAATGGGGGTGCTATTGATATGAACGATACTGTATGCACATACGTAGATATACCACTGAGCACCCGAAATGTGTAGGTATGCAGTGATTTTTTGATGTGTATATATCTTTGGTTTCGGTAGGGGTAAAATTTGCGAAGCTGTAAAGCATATCCCAGCAGAAAATTTCGAAGGGCTAGCATGTGTATTTCAGCATAAAATTTTTAATTTCCTTAGAAGCACCCTGTGCTTACTTGCTATTGTAAATGATTGCATACATTTAGGCATATGCATAGTAAGAGGAAATGCGGTACAATCGATTATTACTTCCGATTATGAAAACTCCGCACATGCATACGGCTTTGTACCTATGTATGTACATACTAGTCTGGCAAAGCGCTAGTTCCGCCTTACAAATTCAGAACTGTCTCTGAACTACTTCAAAAGGGATACAGAGTTGGACGGTTGAAACTCATATGTTGCTAGTTGCGCTGTCATCAATGTTACTCATCCTGGTCATGTGAAAGCTGACAAAAGATGCACAAATATACCATACTATAGTATTTTTTCGATTTTCTTAGACCCTAGAACTAATAACAAACTGTTTTCGATTATTTAATAATATGTAATTCTCTAGTTTATGGGGCAACTGCTAAAAATTGAATTCAAAATATAACCATAAAGTTTAGTTAAGTTACACTTAACAGCAAAAGTCTGCGTAGACCATTTCTTTTTTAAGTAGTCACAGTATATTGAGAGTTAAAATTTGTTTTTTATTATTTTATAAGAATATGGTCATGCGTGTTTTTAAACTTTATACAAAACAAAGTTAAATTTAACGATTTTTCATCAAAACTTTTGATTTTTTAATCAGAAAAAAAAATAAACAATAGTGGTAAACAATCCCACTTTCAAATGGGGGTGCTATTGATATGAACGATACTGTAGTACATACGTAAATATATCACTGAGCACCCGAAATGTGTAGTTATGCAGTGATTTTTTTTTTAATTTCCAATGTTTTTCATTTTAAATATTTGTCGTTAAGTTTTTATTTAAGTAGTATGTCTCATACTTCATAAACCATTAAAATTCAAATTCCTAACTGTGCTGCAAACTTGATAGAACTCTAAAAACTGTTCTCATTTTCGTTGTTGGTGATTCGAAATTACCCTGCAGGCAAAATTACCGGTTCTTGACATATCACATACCGGTCACATGGAGAATATACCGGTCTTAGTTCCGGTTCTTATATATGAAAACGAGCGTCAACTTTAACACGGGGTTGTCATTGGAGGTGACCAATTTCCACCACATAGAGACTTCTGGGGCAGAACTGTGATAATTTGAGTGAACCTCTCCTTTGACAGGTCCTTTTATACCGGTTTTGTGATTGGTATAAAAGAGAAGATTACGGTGCCAGTTACGAGCATCTACATACCTCATCCCATAGAAACTCTGATTTCTCCAAACATTTTATATGCAACCCTTTATTTGTACCATTGCGCTAGCTTTAGAATGTACACAAGTTTGATTAAATTCTCAAAATTAACTCAGTTTCATAAACATCTCAAGACTGAATGTTATATATACATATGTATATACAGGGTGTCCAAAACTCCGCATTTTATTTTTGAAGGTGAAAAGAATTCGAAATTTGGAGTCGAAGGTTCATTTGAACTTTACTGTATAACGCCTCCTAATCCAATTATTTGTTGAGCAAACACAGCTTTGTCGTTCGCTCTCAACTTAAACGTTTGCAATTAAAAAATATTTGAAAATTTAAATAAACTTTCCACTCCAAATCTCTTTTCATCCTTAAAAATAAAGTGCGGAGGTTTGGGACATCCTGAATACATACACTCGCTCCATTTAACCTGTATTCACCCTTGTTTTTTTTTTAAATATTCACAATATTTTGCAAGCTATATTTTTTTTTATATATATTTTTTTTTAAATATGACCTATGTTGTAAACAAAACCATATAAATCAAAGTTTCAAACTGTATACAAAATTAAGGAAATTTTATCGAATTTTCATTGAAATTTTAAACGTTTCACTCACATTTTTTAAAAAATTTCTGGTATGCAGTTTTATAGCCTATTTAATTTTAGTATAGCAATGTACAAATTTTAAGTGGCTTTAAAATAGCATTGATTTTTAATATTTTTTGTGCGACAGCTCTTAGCATTTAACTCCATACAAGATATGAGCGATTTTTTTTTTTATGGAAGAAAATACGTAAAGCTGCCAGAAAACAAATTATTAAAATTCAACGCGATTTTGAAGCCACTTAAAATTTGTACATTGTTATACTAAAATTAAATAGGCTATAAAACTGCATACCAGAAATTTTTAAAAATGTGAGTGAAACGTTTAAAATTTTTATGAAAATTCGATAAATTTTCCTTAATTTTGTATACAGTTTGAAACTTTGATCTATATGGTTTTGTTTACAGCATGTGCCATATTTAAAAAACATATATAAAAAAATATAGCTTGCATAATATTGTGAATATTTAAAAAAAAAAACAAGTATGTATGCAGGTTTAGTGGGTGAAAAAATACATTTTTGAAAAAAAAAAAACTTAACATAACTCATTAAATTAAATAAAATTTAAGAATTCCAATAAATATTTTAAGTAAGATTAAAATTGTATGTTGACGTCAGTTAAGATATTACACGAACCACTTGCATACAACTAATTATGAAAGAATTTGAAATACAAAAATTCATTTTTAAATTTACATACCCATGGAACTTTAATATTTGGTAACCTTACTAAATAAGTCACTCACAAAATAATGAATACACAGTGATTTTTTTACAATATTAAAAAAATGTAATGGAATAAAATAAAAAAAAATAAAATAATATTTTCGAACTTGTCAAAATATAAAAAAAAATCAACAAATTTTCATCAAATATTTCAAACGCTTAAACAGAATTTTTAGTGTTTAATTTTATAGGTACGCAGTTTTATAGCCCATTCAATTTCATTACGAAAAAGTCCAAGGTAAGGTAGCTCAAACTCACGTTGTTTTTTAGTACTTCTTTTTTGCTGAGGGATCGAGTTTTTTCTTCCATATAACCAATTACAAACTTTTTTTATATGGAAGGAAATGCTTAACTCTGTCACCAAAAAAGGTTAAAGGGGCTATAAACTGAGTACCTACGAAATGAAAAATTAAAAACTCTGGTAAAACAGTTTGATATAATTTCAATAACTATTGTAAAAAATTCACTCCATGCTTTCTTTTGTAAGTGACAGTATAAGATTACTTTAATTGTCACTTTGGTTTCGTTTACTTATAAGTATTTTTTTCAAATAGCGCTTTTTCGACAGATGGATTGCCCTTCGAATCTTCTCCTCAGCCTCTTCTACACCATATAACGTTGAAACAGCATCTTAAAATAAATAAATATAAGTACACATAACATTGCAAAATTTACTTTAACAAACCTTTGACGACTTTATACAGCTTGAAGTCCTTCAACCGCTTCTTTCCATGACTACCGTCCGTGATGTACTCATAAATGAATTCCGGCTCGGAAATCAAGTCAATGTTTTTCTGTAAATTATTGGCAATAATTTGTTTCACTATATTTACCTACAAAATACAAAACAAAAAATTAATATTAAGGAACAAAAGTGACAGCGGTCAAAATAGTAGCAGCCCAACAATATTTCGATAATAATTTGTTTTATTTAATTTTATTTAAGTTTTTATAAAAGAATTGTTTGTTCTTTAACAAAAACCAAATAAATTCAGGTTTCAAACTTTGTGCAAAATTTAAAAACCTTGAAATTTTGATGAAAATTTGTTGAATTGTTTCATATTTTGCACAAAGTTTGAAATCTGGATTTCTACTGTTTTTGTTAAAGAACGAAAAATTATTGCCGAAATATGTACACTTGTTAAAACATTTACTAAAGTGCTTACATAGCTTTTAGTGTTGGATTCGTCTATATCTTCATCCAATTCTGTGAGCGTGTCGTCGTCTTTTATGGGGAATGCACCCGATATGGTTGAGCTCTCTGTTTCTTGAATTAATAGCTTTTTTGTAAGAATATTTTGTTCAGCTAATGCTTCCATCACAACCGTATTTTGATGTGTGGTCGAATTTGAAAAATCGAAAAAAAAATTTAGTTCTAATTTTTTCATATCATAAAAATTTAAAAAGTGCATACTTTTTAGTTCCTCCGTTACGAATGAATGAAGTTGAGGTATTGAATCTGAAAATATAGAACTAAAAAAGTTTTTTTTTAAATTCTTACAAAGGTTTATATACATACCTTTTATTTCCTGAAATTTCTCATCTATTTTTGTTTCAAATATTTCTTCCAATCTCAAGCAATTCTCACACCGGTGTTCATCTGCAGAAAAATTATAATGAATTTGTAATAAAAGTACATTTTTATTGCCAATATTTACCTTGTGTTTCCACGTTTGCCTTCGTGAGTTTAACGTACTTTGATGGCCGTTTTTCCATTTTTGAAATAAATAAATTATAATGGTTAGTTATTTGTAAATTTAAATAAAAATTAAATTTTTATTGAGTTTAAAAGCAGCCATGTAAGATTGAAATCAAGACAATTTTATCCTGGTGAGGTAAACCTATGCACTTACATCTGATTTGGGATAGAAGAAAACTTTCGTCTATGCTGCTGTGATTTAAATTGATCAAACATATCCCTAAATATTTAAATGAATGTATAGGTTCCTCAAAAAAAGCCGTTGGATTTAAAAGTCGCTTTCCTATTACAAGTTTTTTTTTCTTTATTGAAAGCTGCTATTTGGAAAGGTATATTAGGCTCAATAAAACAATAGTTGTCGGAAAACTCGACGCTACAAATATATTCCTACGTGACTAGCTTTATTCGATTTTGTTGAGTTTGTATATTAGGCTTTTCGCGGGAAACGTTGTTGTAAATTTGTTGCAGTATATGTGTTTGGTTTTTTTAACGTAACTTTTTAAAATTTGCAAGTAATTTTCAGAGTTGTAAGCTGAAAAATTTTGCAGAATTCCGAATTGTTTTGCACAGTGTGTGAGATGCAAAAGGCTGTGCACATTAAAACTCACGTTTTTTTTCTTGAACACTACTGGAAAATTTTGCACAAACAGCTTCAGCATATCCTGACAAAGTTTTATATTTCGCTCGTAGCTTTTTGGGCATGATAACAATCTGCATGAGCAGGGCAGTAGGAGAAATTCATAAAAAAACTCATTATGAATGCTTCCTTTTAGTACTAAAATACCCGTACAGAGCAAAAATTGCCGAAATTCCGTGGCTTTCCAATGCACAATATCTTCGAAGCCACGCGGTCTGCGAGAAAATTCCAATGGAATATATTTTCGAAGGGATTTTAAATCCTTAGAAATATTAAGGATATTCTCTTTTGACACTTTATATTCCGAGTTAATTTTGTTATTTAACAAACGCATCAGAAATTTACTTACCACTCCTAAGTCTACCAAGTGCATACTGTCAAGGGCCAATTGGCTTACCATATTAAGATTAATTTTTTCCAAAGCAGACATTTTGGAACGAAAAGTTTTTTGATGGTGAGATTTTAGCCGCCTTTCCTTAAAATCTTCATCGGAAATCAGTGGGCCTGAATCTATACTGTAAGTTAAAACGTGATCAATTTGCTTCGCTACTTGCGTACATTTGGAACAACCGTAAGAGGATGTGTGCCCAATTGTGCCACATATAAATGAAGTAGCTGGGGCATCGCAAACCACAGCTCTTAATGTAAGGCGAACTGTTTTGTTTTCAGTGCAAATTCCAGTTTGTGATAGGCGAGTCATTTCTTCAACAAAATCAAGTAAATAAACATCTAAATCACTCGGCTTTTGCTTCCCAACATATACTCCAATGGGTAATATAGAAGTTATCTTAAAGTTAACGATTCTAATCAAAATGGGCCATAGCTGCACCCTGGAGCTTCTAAATAGGGCTATTCCATCCACATTAATGTCGAAAACTATTTCATCGCTTTCGGAAAAGTAATTAGATATAGACATTAACTGATTCTCAATACCAAAATGGGAATAGAATCCTGGAGGTACACATCTTATAGTAAAGTTTGCCGTTTTTGGTAAAAGGGTTCTAATGTCACTTGGCACATCGAGATTTTCTTCGGCAAGAATTCCAAGCAAATCATTGCAACACTCTCTACTAGGTCTGTACTTTAGTGCCAATCTTTTAATTTTCACTTTAAATCTTTTGTACACAAACTACTAACCGGCTCCTTCTCTGGTACGAAATTTCCACTTGATTGTAAATTTGATTCCTGCACAAGCGCTTTGTTTGCCAGTGGAGTCTCCAATGTCTCACATGGCGGCTTGTACAGAAGTTTAGACACAAACTCTTTCTTTTTATTACTTACTAACCTTTTTAAGTTACCGCGGCTTCCCAGCATTTTGTTTTAGTTTAATATAAAACGTGTAACACTCGACAACTTTTGTAGAACTCAACAAATTTAATACATACGTAAATCACACAACACTTGAAAATTACTATTTTGGATTCTCGTTTTCGATAAAATGCGTCACTTACTCATCAGCTATTTAAGAGTGTTGCGCCAAACAAATGTTTTATTTGCAACGCCGAACATGAAATTTTGTTCGTCGGCGCATGCTCACTGGTGCAGATATGTACCAAATTCAAGTTCTGCGCGTGATTGTTACGACGTCGTTTTTTTTTATCACGCTGGCGTCGTACTTTTGATGTTCAGTCGGCTTTTTTCGACCGTATTAACGATTGTTGAATGTGACCAGAAATGAATTACCACCACCTGCATCACCAGGAGTGAGTCTAATAGTGGCAACATTTTCTTCTATCAACTGACACGCCGGGAAAAATTGCCACCGCTTGCCTGAAGGGTACATACACTAGCCAATGCCCGCTTGTTTCGCGGCGCTTAGTAAGATCTTTTGCGTTAGCCAATACAAAAAAAAGCGTTTAAAAGTAAAAGCGGCCTGCAAAGTAAATATTTTTAGTTTAAATTGAAATGAATAAAGAGCAGAATCCTCCTCACACGTAGGCCGAGAATAGTAGCGCTGTGATACCATATGGAATACTAATTCCTTTTGATGTCATGAGTTTTACTGATGGTCTTATTTCCACTTGTGAGATCTCTGCCAAGCGTAATATTATTCTCTTCTTCTTCTTCTTTTTTGGCGCTGTAACCGCCTAAGCGATTTTGGCCGAGTTCAGCACAGCACGCCAGTCGTTTCTCCTCTGTGCCAACTGCCGCCAATTGGAAACGCCAAGTGAAGCCAAGTCCTTCTCCACCTGATCTTTCCCTCGGAGTTGGGGCCTCCCTCTTCCTCTGCTACCACCAGCGGGTTCCGAGTTGAATACTTTCAGAGCTGGAGCGTCGGTGTCCATTCGAACGACATGACCAAGCCAGCGGAGCCGCTGTATTTTAATTCGCTGCACTATGTCCATATCGTTGTAAAGCTCATACAGCTCATCGTTCCATCGTCTGCGGTACTCGCCGTCGCCAACGCGTAAAGGACCGTAAATCTTCCGCAAAATCTTTCTCTCAAACACTCCAAGAGCCGCCTCATCGGATGTTGTCATTGTCCATGCTTCTGCGCCATATACCAGCACGGGCATGATGAGTGACTTATAGAGCGTGGTTTTCGTACGTCGAGAGAGGACTTTACTCCTGAATTGCCTACTCAGTCCAAAGTAGCACTTGTTGGCAAGAGTGATTCTACGTTGGATTTCAATGCTGACATTATTATCGGTGTTAATGCTGGTTCCCAAGTAAACGAAATTCTCTACTTTCTCGAAATTGTAACTGTCAACAGTGACGTGGGTGCCAAGGCGCGAATGTGCTGACTGTTTGTTTGATGACAGGAGATACTTCGTCTTGTCCTCGTTTACCACCAGACCCATGCGCTTTGCTTCCCTATCCAACTTGGAAAAGGCAGAACAGACTTCGCGGTTTTTGTTACCGATGATGTCGATGTCATCGGCATAAGCCAGCAATTGCACGCTCTTGTAGTAAATTGTTCCTGAGCGGTTCAGTTCTGCAGCTCTTATTATCTTCTCCAACATCAGATTAAAGAAGTCACATGAAAGGGAGTCGCCCTGTCTGAAACCCCGTTTTGTGGCGAACGGCTCGGAGAGGTCTTTTCCAATTCTGACGGAGCTGGTGGTATTGCTCAACGTCATTTTACACAGCCGTATGAGTTTTGAGGGGATGCCAAATTCAGACATAGCGGCGTATAGGCAACTCCTTTTAGTGCTGTCAAAAGCGGCTTTAAAGTCGACAAATAGGTGGTGAGTGTCGATCCTTTTCTCGCGGGTCTTTTCCAAGATTTGGCGTATTGTGAATACCTGGTCTATGGTGGATTTGCCAGGTCTAAAGCCACACTGATAAGGCCCAATCAGTTCATTGACGGTGGGCTTCAGTCTTTCGCACAATACGCTCGATAAGACCTTGTAACCTATGCTTAGAAGGCTGATCCCGCGGTAGTTGGCGCGAATGGCGGGGTCACCTTTCTTGTGGATTGGGCAGAGCACACTTAAATTCCAGTCGTCGGGCATGCGTTCATCTGACCATATTCTGCACAAGAGTTGATGCATGCACCTTATCAACTCCTCGCCGCCGTACTTGAATAGCTCAGCTGGCAGGCTGTCAGCTCCAGCGGCTTTGTTGTTTTTCAGCCGCGTTATTGCTATACGTACCTCGTCATAGTCAGGCGGTGGAACGTCGACTCCGTCATCATCGACTGCGGGCTTGGGTTCTTCTTCTCCACAACTTTCCGTGCTGCTACCATTTAGTAGGGCGGAAAAGTGTTCCCTCCATAATTTAAGTACGCTCTGGACATCAGTTACTAGGTCGCCATTATTGTTCTTACAGGAGTGCGCCCCGGTCTTTAAACCTTCCGTAAGTCGCCTAACTCTCTGGTAAAATTTTCGGGCATTCCTCCTGTCGGCCAGCATTTCAAGCTCTTCGCACTCACGTATTTCTGCCTCTCTCTTCTTGTTGCGGCAAATACGTCTCGCTTCCCTCTTCAGATCCCTATAGCGGTCCCACATAGCGCGCGTTGCGCCCGATCGCAGCGTGGCCCTGTAGGCGGCATCTTTTTTCTCTGCAGCTTCCTGACACTCCTCATCGTACCAGTTGTTCTTTCGGGCTCGCTGAAATCCGACTACTTCTTCGGCGGCGGTACTTAATGAGCGGGAAATGTGGTTCCACTGCTCGCATATGTCGGTTTGTTGAAGAGTGCTCTCTGAGAGCAGGTGTGAGAGTCGAGTAGCGAAAGCGCTGGCTGTCTGTTGTGAATGCAGCTTTTCGACGTTAAGCTTTCCTTGCATATTTGGGCGCACATTTTTTGCTGCACAGAGGCGGGTGCGTATCTTGGCTGCAACAAGATAGTGGTCCGAGTCGATGTTTGGGCCTCGGAGTGTGCGTACGTCTAAAACACTGGAAGCGTGCCTTCCGTCTATCACAACATGATCGATTTGGTTTCTCGTTTTTCGATCCGGAGACAGCCAGGTAGCTTGATGGATCTTTTTATGCTTGAACCTAGTACTGCATACTACCATGTTTCGGGCCCCGGCGAAGTCGATCAGCCTCAATCCGTTGTCGGACGTTTCGTCGTGGAGGCTGAATTTTCCGACGGTGGTTCCAAAGATCCCTTCTTTGCCCACCCTGGCATTGAAGTCGCCAAGCACGATTTTGATATCATGACGGGGGCAGCGCTCGTACGTGCGCTCCAAGCGCTCATAGAAGAGATCCTTGGATGCCTCATCCTTCTCTTCCGTCGGGGCATGGGCGCAGATGAGCGAGATGTTGAAGAATCTCGCTTTGATGCGGATTGTGGCTAGACGCTCGTCCACCGGGGTGAACGACAGTACTCGGCGACGGAGTCTCTCTCCCACCACAAATCCAACTCCGAATTTGCGCTCCTTTACATGGCAGCTGTAGTAGACGTCGCAAGGCCCCAGACATTGTTTGCCTTGCCCCGTCCAACGCATTTCTTGGATGGCGGTGATGTCAGCTTTTGTCCTTACGAGGACATCAACCAGCCGGCAGAGGCACCTTCCCCATTAAGGGTCAGGACATTCCAGGTGCATGCCCTCAAATCGTAGTCCTTTAAACATTTGCCGTGGTCGTCGTCATTAGGGGGGGTCTCATCCGAGAGTAATATTATTACCTCCCTTTTATTATCTCGGGATGTAACTATGTAATATTGATGCGCCTAAAAGATGCAGCGATTTCTATTCTCAAGTTACATACCTGATGACAGTACGAATGGAAATTATAATAGCGAGGTTTTAGTTTTTTAAACTATAATTTTATTTTTCTATGATCTTGCAAGTTCAATAAGAAGAAAAGTTTGCCCGTACATTGACTAGATGTCATGTGATCTCTAAATTATCGTTCAAATGAAGCCATTTTTATACCTACCGTGTTCCTTTTTTTACGGATGTGGTCGAATCTTTCGTTGTCAATTTGCCACTTTTACAATCTACCTTAATAATAATTAACTGGCTTTTTTGAGTCGTACTGCTGTACTAATGGCCGCCACGAGCAATTTCGTCAATCGGAGGTAGCCGTAAGATCGCAAATGCTTTTTTCATCATGCGGGTAGCTTACATTTTGAATTTAAAAGAAATCGGTTCATAATTACGATGTTTATAAATAACTCGACTCCAGCGCCACCTAGCGGGTCGCATACGTATTTCTCATCATGGAAGTAGCACAGGTTTTGAATTTGAACGAAATCGGTTCATAAATACGACTTTTATAAATAACTCGACCCCAGCGCCACCTAGCGATTTTTTGTGGTAGCTTATAATAGGACCATATATGCAAGGTATAATCTCTCAGAATTTGACTGAAATCTATGCTGTAGTTTTTGAGTTAACTCCGAACAACGAAAACGGCTATTATTTTATATATATAGAAGATATGTAATTGCCTACATTATTTATCCATGAACTGTAGATACATATTTGTTTTTTTTTTTTTAACATAAGAATCAACATTAACGTTAACATTAGCACGTATGTATATGTATACATAACTCTTGTTTTGCGCTGTATTCCGTAAAAATTAACAGCAGAGGACGCTCTTATTTATGATTTCCTGGTGAGCAGCGCTGTTATGTGGGCATTAGCGTGGGTCGAAAATCCGCTTTTTTAGAATTTTGATTGGTAATAGCAAAAATATGGTTCATTATGCTCTAAAAACAATTTGGGTGAAAGATGAGAGTTTTTGGTCAATATCTTAGGGCCGTTTACATACGACTTTTGCTTCGCTTCGCTTCATAATTCCGCTTTGACAGATAAGTTTAACACATGATTTTATATCAGCCTTGATAAATATAAGGCGAGGAAAGCAAAGCGAAGCAAAATCATGGGCAACTCTCAACCTTTGCGCGCTTTGGCAATCAGCTGTCTACATCCATCTTTTCTCGCGCACTTGCATTTGTATTTAATGACAAAAATTAAGTAAATATGAATTATTATTGCTATTATTTATGCATATTATTACATAGTTATCTATTTTACACAGATAAAATATGGAGGTAAAAGAGAAAGCAGAAGCTGTCAAAGCGTTTATTGTAGCATACCTTCTAAGCTTCACGCTTTGTTGTGGAAGTCCGAACGGTCGAGCAAAGCGAAGTGCTAAAAAAGCAAAGTTCAAGTACTAAAAAAAATTTCTTAGCTTACTTCGATTCTCTACAAAAAAGGTCAATATACCAAATTACGTAGGACTAATACTTTCGAAGATTCTTGCAATTTTAGTAAAAAAAATGTGTCAATTAATGTATTTATTAAATTTTTATTTTTTAAGCACATTGAACTTTGATGGACTTGTTTGGGCGAGCTTAAGATATTGACCAAAAACTTTCATCTTTTACACCGACTGTTTTTAGAGCATATTGAACCATATTTTTGCTACTACCAACCAAAATTCTAAAAAAGCGGTATGTTAGATTCTATAGGATCTTTAAAGTCCTGCAGTTCCATTTTTAAGAAGTATTTAAACGTTTTTTTTTTTGCCTAAGACAATGAGAAGCCCATCCAGACCCTATAATCAAAATTTCAAAAAAATCGGTACAGCCGATCTCGTGCTTTGCGAACAGAAAAAAAATGGCTTTCAAAATATATATTAGTATAGATAAGGAACAGCTGTTCGTAAACAGTATGTTCGTGAAAAAGTATACATACATATGTATCTTTTCCTTTTTTCATAAATATATCGATGGTCCTCTACAATAACGACACAATTCAAAATTCAAAAAATAAAAACTCGTAATATTGTTAAGTGGCTCATGTCTTTAATCATTGACTTATCAATGTATAATCTTTACTACTTACTTCAGTTAGGATTAGACATGGGTTAGCCAAGGATTAGAGACATGAGCCTCTTGACAGTGATAAGCGATTTGATTTTTTGAATTTTGAGTTGTCTCGTTATTGCAGAGGACAATCGATATGTGAATTCATATATTTCGATAATGAAATAGATTCGAGCATAAATACGATTTTTAGTTACATATACAAGTTAACATATCCGCCGTCACCAACATGTTGCATTCCCACAGTCCAGCAATACACGTGCGCCATGTCAGNAATGTGTTCATCTGTGGATTGAATGGGGATCTTTCAAAGATGCTCCTGGTTCAGCGTCCTAAGAATCTACCTGAGGCATGCTCAAGGTGCCTCGAGATACAGAATACAAATTTCAGGAACTACACGGTACACACTGCTCGGTATAATAACCGTATTGTCGCACCGATGAATACCATNTAATATTGCACAACGTTATCAGACACCTATGGGAACCGTCAGCCACAGTTAGTACCTCTGGCTAATGCTTACGCAACCATTAGTATAACGGAGCCAATGCAATAGGCATTACAGCGGTGTCAGCATAATTTCATTTCACACGGTTGTGAAATCGGTGTGTTGCATATTCCAAGTTACCTGTGGGAATTCAAGGCCAAGGCGGCTCACTGACGTCGCCTATGTCTGCCTATAGAACAACGGCAGCGGAACAGGCTATAAAGGGCGGCAGAACTCGGAGCAGCGGCAGTTGCATCGGGGTGTTACTATAGTCAATTAGGCTTATTTATTTATCTCAATAAAGTACTTTTATTATAACGTTTAAATTACCTCTTTTAATTCCAGGGCAAGTTGGCCCTTTAGTTTTTTTAGTTATTCAGGACCTTCAGTCCTTAACTGGCGCCCGGGCAGGGACCAGTAGTGTTAGTAGTAAAATAAAATCGGGATAATCAAATCAGTGATTAAGTGATTGTGAAAAGTGGAATGAAGTTATACCAAATAAAAGTGAAAAACAAAAATTAGGTAAAAGGCTATCTAAAAGAAGCCAGTAAACAAAATATCAAAAAGCTATTAAAGTGCTTAAGTGAAACTAATCAAAAAATAATCAAGTGACAAATAAATGATCCTTGCAGTGTTGTGAGTAAAAATAACCACTTTTCGTCTGCATATTTTTCCTTGTTTATTTCCAGGATGGATTCGCTTCAGGACAGCTTGGACACACTTCAAAACAGGATCGCTTTGATAGAAGCTGCTACTCCGCAGCTAAATGGAGTGGAAGCCTCCAGCAACGGAGGCGGGACATAGGGATATCTCGAGACTTCCAGACTCTGTGAAGGAGCTACAGGTGTTTAACGGTAATCCAACTATGTTTGTGTTATGAGTGCATGCGGTCGAGAGTATCCTTACTGATTTCGAGCTGGAAAAGGGTAAGCCAATCTATCGTGCGATTTTACAGCACATTCGACAAAGGATTCGAGGGACCGCCGATACTGCCCTCATATCCTATAGCATTTTTGACACTGACTGGACTGCCATTAAGGAGTGTCTATCACTCCATTACGCTGACAAACGTGACATACGCACCTTGGAGTACCAACTCCACCAACCCCCCCAAAAGGATACGCGGCTCGATGACTTCTATGGAGCCGTGAATCACTAATTTGCTTTAATTATAAATAAACTCAAAACTGAGAAATACTCTCAGGAGACAGTGCAGGTACTAATAGATACGTACAGAAATCGTGCGCTTAATGTGTTCATCTGTGGATTGAATGGGGATCTTTCAAAGATGCTCCTGGTTCAGCGTCCTAAGAATCTACCTGAGGCATGCTCAAGGTGCCTCGAGATACAGAATACAAATTTCAGGAACTACACGGTACACACTGCTCGGTATAATAACCGTATTGTCGCACCGATGAATACCATGCCAGATCGCATGCATGGTTTGGATGGTAACAAGGCGCCTCCACTTCCACCCAGGATAACACGGCGTCCCCAAGAGCGACGACATCCCTTTGAAAAACGAGTTGGACATACTACTAATAGGTGAGATCCTCCGTCAACCTCTTAGCCACCCGTCGAGACGATGACCGTGGACCAGTCGGTCCAATCGCGCAAAGTGAACTAAATGAATAGACCGAATCCCTTTAAACGAGGTGCAAGATCAGTTAATCTTCCGCGGAAACAGCAAAAGCTGTTCAACATAGAGACGGACGATAACAATGACGAAGTGACTAACTACTTGCAGACTTCACAGGAGGCACAGGAGGACAATTTTTTATCCAACGGCCATCTAGCGTACCTTACTTAGAGTACGTACTCCCTGACGGCCGCCCCTTAGATTTTATTGTCAACACTGGTGCCAATAAAAACTTCATTAAGCAAACGGTCGTCAAGCAAGGCAAACAAGTCGACAGATCCTTTACCGTAAGATCAGCAGGCGGAAGTATCCCGATACAGAAAAAATAAGTTTGAATTTGTATTTGTCAATGTTATTGTGGCTTATTAAAATTTTGTTTTTAATATTTTTTATTGAGCTTTGTACCACGATTGTTTATTAGGAAAAATTGAAAAAGCAACAAAGTCTAAGCGGTAGAAGTTATAGCACTATTTCGGAGATCACCACATCTCCTCATCAGACTTCTTTTT